>NW_016186022.1:0-4744 GCF_001687245.7 Rhagoletis zephyria | reverse complement strand
GTATTTGAGTTGTGTTCTAAATTAAAAACTGAAACTATATTCGGCATAAATCGAAACATTTACAGCATTCCTGATTTTGAAGACGTAGTGGAAGCCATAGAAATACCAACATTCAATCAAACGCATTGGACTTCTATAAGCGATGCAATTGCGCGTCAACAAGATCCTAAAGTAGTGAAAATAACCGGCGCAGCCGATGGCATTGCATTGGAAGTGATTAAAAGGCATTTGAGTGATGTTGAGACAGCCAGCAATGCTGAGGTGGTATTGGTGCAAGATTGGTTAGACGCGATCGGCCTACAAATGGCGGAGAAGAAAACCGATGTGGTCTTGAAGTCACGCATAAAGAAAGTAGAACAAGAGCGCGTAAAGGAGGGCAATCTATTGTTGAAATCCAAACCAGAAATTGGCTATTTGGGTTTGTTGTTGAATACAAAGCTAAAATTTAAGCACGATTTGCAATATGCTGATCAACATTTGCCTAAAAAGCAGGCAGCTCTTTTGCGCGCAAATGCGAGCACCGTATCCAATGTCAAAAATCTGAAGAAGATGATGCTGGTAATGAATGTATCGACAGCAGCGTTACTTTATCCCTCCAATAGCAAGCGTGATTCAGCGCTCAATGAGAAGCGATTGAAATTGATCGTGGAGACGAAATATAATGTAGAGCGGCAATTGCTTTCAGGCAAAGATGAGAGTAAGGGCGATAAGAAAGCGCTTAAAGAAGATGGTGATGAGGATATTAGTGATTATGTTGATCTTGTATTGGTGGATGAGAGGAAACGTTGGAAGATGAGACGCACTGAAAGTCTGCCGGGTGTCAATGATGAGCCCGTTGGTCAGCTGGAATGAGTTCGGTGGATTGAAAGAGAGTTAAGGGAGAATACTTTTAAATCATTCTAATTTTATGTTTAATTATCTGCATGCTTTTAATAAATTTTCAGTTGAATATCTAATCAATAAAAATTCTTTAGCTCAAAAGCTATTTATTTTTTGTTTGCATTTATGTCTTTAATCTTGATATATCTATGGATGCATTTAGCTAAATTTTTTCAAGTAGCTTCAGTGTTTTAATTTTTGATATACACAAAATTAAATAAGCAAAATTTTATAACTTTAGTAAGAAAAAGTAAGTAAATTTATGACTAAATACTATTTAGAACTTCAAAATTTTAAATTATTCTAAGGTAAGTACAGTACGGTGAGGTCTTGAAAAGCAGGCTTTAACTATTCTACTATACGAATATATTATGAGTATACATACACATGGGTATGTATTAGGGTGGTTCTTAAAGTACCAACATCACACACCTTATTTTTTTCCACGTACAAAATAAACGAAAATACACGAAAATTCAAGGGCTGAAAAATAAAACTTTGTAAAAAATGGCGAAAATTCGTATTTTTTATTTTTTTTTGGCCAGCTAAAAGTCATCGGGTTTATGAATTTATGTGAATGGCTTTCAATAACATTTATACAAAATACTCTAAAAATTTGTTAAAAATCATGCTCCTGCATGTCTTTATTTTGAACGTATAACTAAATAAACAGGTGCTCCATATAGAATAAATAGTGGCAAAAACCACGCTATTTTTGGTAAATTGCACTTTTTATAGAAAAAAAAACAAAACGTGTAAGCAGTTTCCAAAAAATTCTCAAATATCAAGAGGATTTTTTAGCCGCTTTAAAGTTGCATTTCATTGGTCTAAAATTGTGTGGGATATAAATCTGCATACCCAAAAATATCTTGAAGATTCACATTAAAAAGTTGACTTGATACTTGAAAAAATCAACAAGTCACCCTTGAGTCACAGTATGTACATATACATATGACCTAGCAGATCGAAGTTTCCAATGCATTATATTTTAATAAATGTAGAAGAGTCAAAAAGGTTTGAAAATGGGACTTTAGATCATTACTGCCTATAAGATCGTATCATCTTACAACCAAACAAAACAAAAATCCCCGTACACCCCTGAGGCTAAAATATTTTTGCAAGGAAATTTCGAAAAACAAAATTTTTTTTTGAACCTTGGTAGCGCCTTTTTACATTTTCAGTAACACTTACATATGTCATATACTGGAATAATACAAATACTCCCTTAGCGAAAGTTTAATTATTTGTGGCACCACCCACGTGGAGGTGATAGGAGCTGAGATCTTGAAGGTAAGTAGCAGNCATATTTTTTTTTTCTAAACTGCTTTAGACTTAGGTGTGTACGACGAGCTTTTTGTTTTCTGGCACGGTCTACTGCCAATACAACTGAGTTTCGGCCATAACTTTTTTAAACATACCTTATTTTAATAAACGACAGCAACAACAACGCTCACTAAGCATGATTCGCTGAGGCAATTAAGTAGATACAGTAGAATCAACGAAGGCAAAACAAAAGAGCATTACAACAACGTTGCCTTGCTTGCATTAGCTTCCCCATACCAAATAATACCGTGTGCTGATCTTTACAGAGTTTATGAGTTTTGTACGATGAAATATATATGTAGTTAAAACACAAATTTCTTTCATCCCGAACTAGAATACTTATGCTGTGTTTATCTGGGGACCGCATCATAAATTTTCCATTGAGATAATGGAAAAATACGAAATATCTTCCTTAAATTTTCCCGCAGTCCCTTCAAGTGTGCTGATCCTACCCCGTTCTTCTCTTTCAGTTTAATCCTAATTAATCTAAAGTCTTAAGAATGTAGAAGAGCAATTACGTCTTTGTCCTTTGCACTCGGCGTACTATTTGGTTGTTCTCTGTTGTGTGCTATGTATTTAATTTCAGAAATTTAGTACAAACTATGCACGGAATACTTTAATAGTGGGTTCGTTTTGCGAACATGACGATCTATCGAGTTTTTGCTTGATTTTGGTACTCCTAACTACTATGTTCCGTGCCGCAGTGAAATCTATTAACCTCTTTCCGGTATTGGTATAGGCACTGAGTTCTCTGACTGTTCGACCAAATATTACTGTTCTGCCTACCCTGACATAAAAGTCACCAAACGTGATTTTAAGATTTAAAATCATTTAAAATCATGAAGATTTAAAATCTGTGTTCCTCTCTGGCGCCCGTTGTTCTCATCGTTTTTTTCTTTCGCCGGGATGTGTGCACAAATTCGGCTGATGTTGTGGATTTTGAAGACAAGTTTTTTGGGGCCAGCGCCCAACAACAAATTCCAAACTAAATTTTTGCGCCGCTTTATGGCAGCTACATATATGTGACCATAAGCAATAACCGCTTAAGTCGACTTAAGAAAGAATTGAGTTATATATGCTACCGTTTTCTGCAACTACTATTCCATCTCGATAGCGAGGCTATTTAAAAATTTATACAGAAAATATTTTGATTTCAAAAAATGTCCGTTTTATTGAGCGCTGCATACTGGCCTTCAGTTTTAAAGGGCAAGGAAAAAGTCCTTACTCCTTATTATTAAATTGGGCGCCACTTGTATCAACTCAAGTCGAGCGCCCGTTTAGTACATTCAAGGCTTTTCTTCGCGAAAATCGAATGAAAATGCTGCCTGAAAACTTCCAAAATGCTTATTGTGGATCAATGTTACCACAAATATAAAGGCTAAAGTTTTTGTTTTGTGAGTTAAAAACTCGAAAAGAGAAAATAATCAAAGATTCAAATCTGCTGTTAAGAAAAAAAGCGTTTTTCTATAATATTTTCTGCGATGCTGCTTTGACCAGGGCTTGAAAGCCGCGCACTGCTTACCACTACACCACTTGCCTATGTATTAAAAAATTTTCCAGAACTTTGACTAAGATATCTGTTAACAATTTTAAAAAATTCAGTAGAGTTAGTTCCTTTAAGTATAAACTTCCTTTACTACTACTGTGAAATATCTGTGTGAATGTTCTTTCCTTTGAAAATACGCCTATGTAGAAATCTCGGAAACCGGGGATAGTCTAGAAACTGCCAGTAAGCAACAATAAGCGAGCTGAACGAAAAAAAATGGTCAAAACTGGTTCGTCTCCAAACCGAGCTTGATCTGGGATGACGGAGAAACGTTCTACAACATATCAAAATTGTCATCACGAGTGCTCTGTAAGTTGTTCTTTTTAATAGTAGAGAAGAGTGTGGATGGTTTTCCGGTATCTGATGAGTAACTTAGCGTCTCGTGAGCATGAGAATCGCTCAAAAGTGCACCAAAATTTTTTTTTTTTTTGAATACCATAGAAGTAAATAAATATGAAGCCTAAAGGCTAGCTGGTCAGCTGGTCGAAATATATACATGCATGTCAGTATGTGGGTTAAATACACAGATAACTTTTGTTTTTTTTTTGTGTGCCGGTGTACCTTAAATTCAGCAGTTGCGCTGGTACACAAAAAAAGTTGTCTGAATCTGCGGTCCGTTAAGCTCTTACACCTCCATAATTTCGAGTAAATTGCGAATTTTTTGAAATTTTTTCGGTTTTTCGTAATTTACTCGAAATTTAGGGGGTGTCTGCTTACTTCTTAAAATACATTTGCGAGTGAGTGCAATTTGTGTAGTGTTAAAAAAAAATTGCAGATTTTTAAAGATAAACAAAGCAATTTTGCACTGTTATCAATATAATCATTTAAATGATATTTGTGGCTTTATTTTATGCAGAAAATTATTTTCGCTTAAAACAATAAAGTGTTGGAATTTCATGTTTAAAAAAATAGCTGTTAAATACACAATTTCTATGCTCGTACATACATACATATGTGTTAAATACATTGTACATTTTTTATGCAATTGTTTAAAAT
>NW_016186021.1:0-4744 GCF_001687245.7 Rhagoletis zephyria | reverse complement strand
TTTTCACAGAGCAATGAGCGATTTTTAAATCGACCCGCCCTAATATCTACATATATAAAGTGCGATACAGTGGTCGGTTTGCAGTGCGATAAGGTTAATAAACAAAAGGTGACGGCGCTTATATACAAATAGCATTGGTTACAGTCCCGCGAATTAAATTTGCATTTTACCAAAAGTAATAGAAGCGCATTCCCGTTCTTCAACTGTGTGGTCCTCCTATATACATATACATAATACTGCGGTCACAGTCGCGTGAAATAAACTTGCATTTACATAAAATATATAAAATCTCGTACACTTTCATTCGCGGAGCAAGTTTCTCGAAATTACTATATTCTCAAAAACGGTTTAATAAATAAATTAGTAAATAAATTAAATCTAAATTTTTCTCTAATTCGCAATCGAGCAATGACATAATGGCAAAGCTCACACATTTCATTATTTATTTACTCATTTTATATCACTGTATATTTACTTCTCTGGCATTCCTTTAAAAAGGAATTGCATTAAATTCTCTGGCATTCCGTTAAAAAGGAATTGCATTAAATTCTCTGGCATTCCTGTAAGAGGAATTGCATTTACCTAAAAAAAAAAAAAAAATTAAATAAATTTAATTGCATTCTTAGTATTCTCGAGTTCTTTAAATCTCCCTCAGGCATCTCTCTCTCTCAGTCTCTCAACCCCAGTCCTTTCAGACTAAATTATAAATTTTCTCGGGGATTAACGAAGAATCCCAAATTCCCAAAATGAGTGATGAAGAGAAAATCGTTGCGATCGAAACTCAACGCTCTGCCCGGGAAAACTTTAAAAAAACAGAGGCAATTGGCCTCCGTTAAGTTTATTGCAGAGACTGATAATTTAGTCGATTACTGTTCAAGAATTAAATCTCTACCCCTCGAAAATAACTCAATCAAGCTTGAAAATAAAAGATACGAGTTTAGACAATTTTTGGAATCGAGTTCAAAANACTTTAAAAAAACAGAGGCAATTGGCCTCCGTTAAGTTTATTGCAGAGACTGATAATTTAGTCGATTACTGTTCAAGAATTAAATCTCTACCCCTCGAAAATAACTCAATCAAGCTTGAAAATAAAAGATACGAGTTTAGACAATTTTTGGAATCGAGTTCAAAACTCTTACGATGTAGTTGTAGAGGCAGACGAGCAAGACCTTCCCGAAGATTTCAAAGCAATTGCTTTTCGCAAATATCGGTCTTGTCTCGATCAATACGAAGACACTAAAGCTCAAATCGCTGACCAGCTCCATCTTCGTAAGCAAGTGAGCAATCCCATGCCTACTCCCTCTACATCACAACCAAAACGCCAGTCTGGCCTCGGCTTAACCGTCCCTCCTTGTGACACCGAAGTATTTTACGGAAGTTATGAACAATGGCCCTCTTTCGGGGATATGTTCACAGCGGTATATATAAATCACCCTGAACTAACCCAAGGCCAAAAGTTGTACCATCTCAGGTACAAAACTCAAGGAAAAACAACCAAATAGTAAAGCAATTCTCTCTCTGTGATGAAAGCTTTAATCTCGCATGGGAAGCACTTCGGTCTCGATATGAGAATAAGCGTATTTTGGTAGACAACCAAATACGAATCTTAATGAACCTCAAACCCATTCCCACCGAGAGCAGCGAGGATATACAAAGGCTGCAGTCTTCAGTAAACAACTGCCTTCAAATTCTCGCAACTCAGCAAGTCTTAACTGAAAATTTGCACCCCATCCTTATTTATATAGTAACCTCTAAGCTTCCCGAAACTACAGTANGAGCAGCGAGGATATACAAAGGCTGCAGTCTTCAGTAAACAACTGCCTTCAAATTCTCGCAACTCAGCAAGTCTTAACTGAAAATTTGCACCCCATCCTTATTTATATAGTAACCTCTAAGCTTCCCGAAACTACAGTATCCCTGTGGGAACAATCCCTCAACTCGAGGAAAGACCTCCCCAACTGGTCCCAAATGGAGCAGTTCCTCACCACTCGTTATGAAGTGGCCGAAAGAGTTGATCAATGGCGCCTGCCGAAGGCGAGACCTCCTGTTCAGCCCAATAGCTCTTCAAAGCCGCCTTTCTCTTATAACAAACCACCTTTTAAACCCCCTCACTCTCAAAACTTTCAAAACAGATCGATGTCACAAATACAATCTCACGTGACAGAGCAGCGAATAATGCACAAATGTTCGATATGTAAGACCTTCTCTCATTCCCTGTGGAACTGCTTCAAATTCCGAAAGTTGTCAATCTCTGATCGCAAGAAGTTCGTAAGAGAAAATAATATGTGCTTCAATTGTCTCTCCCAGTCACACTTGTTGAAAGATTGCCCTAGCACACAAACTTGTAGCCATTGTAGTGAACGGCACGGCTCCATGAAGCCACAAACCCCATGCCGAAAAGGCAACCCCCAAGAGTACAAAAAACCAGTTCGCAAGTGGCAACCACAATTTCTACAAACTCAAGTGTGCACACTTCACCCCAAACAGACACTAATGAACAGGAAGCAGTAGGAACTCAGGTGCAATCATTCTATTCAGAGAATGAGAGCAAAATACTCCTCCCGACAGCGATGGTACCGGTATCACACCGAGGAGAAATATTTAAACTCAGAGGTCTTATAGATCAGGGGTCAGAACGAAGCTTTATCTCCACCAAAGCTCAAAATAAGCTAGGGCTGCCCTGCAAATCCTCAAAATTTGAAATCTCGGGCATGGGTGGAAGAGTTGTTCAAACTTCGAACAAATTATACTCTTTAGTCTTGGTTTCCACCGATCTCCAAACTAAAATAAATGCTCAAGCTATCGTGTTACCACAGCTGACAAAAATGCTCCCCAAGTTCCCACTTAATCATGACCACAAAGAAAAATGGTCTTATCTCGAACTGGCAGATCCAAACTGCCACTCCCCATCCCAGACTGACCTCGTGTTAGGCAGTGATGTCATCCCTCAAATAATCGAGGAGGGCATTGAAAAAATATCACCAACTCTGCTAGCTCAAAAGACAATATTTGGTTGGATACTTAGTGGTCAGATTTACGAAAACATAGCCTCATACTCTACACTAGGGTTGCCCAAATCAGCACATATGTGTCGCAGGCGACTGCGCGTGCAAAGTTTTGCACAGCGGTGCTGGGCAAGCGCGGAAGCAAAAAGTTATCGGAAGGGGAAAACGAAGGCAACAGAATAGTGAGATTGTATGTGTGACAGTGATGGAAAATGAGTGTGCACTGTACCATTTTCGGCCCTTTCGGAAGCAGCCGGCACCTTCAGCACAATCGATTGATTTTCGGCACTATTTTTGCGTAACTCAATGCAACTAATAAACATTTCTTTCGGATCCGCAATTAAAAATATTTTTTTTACATTTAATCATATATGCTTAAACTGATAAATCATATAAACATAGAAACGCAAGCAGAAGAATCTCGCTTCCACATTCTGCATATGCGCTTAACATTTTTGTTTAAACAAATTTGTCGAAATTTCATCTCTAAAGCAAATATTAAATGTCATTTAGTATATACTTTAGAGTTTAATAATCATTTTTAGTGGTGGGCGAGTCCGAGATGTTTAAATGATCGAGATAGTACATTCAATTCGCGTAGATTTTTGAGAACTTTTTTCGTTGAAGGTGTTGCACTTTTTTTCCATACTGAAATTTGTGTACATCATTTATCATTGTCTAAGAAAAACTATAAAATAAAGCTTAATTTAAAATATTGGAGTAAAAAACAACGCTACACGCACATTCATCCATATAACATAAAATGCGAACGTTCGTTATATGGAAGAAAGTGCGCAACACCGCAAACAGAAAAATTCAAAAAATCAATGGTATTTTCTAGACACTTCAAACTTGCACATTATTATACTAGAATGAATGGGCTATAATATTGTTAACCCAAAACATGTCTAAAAATTCTGCACAAAAACTGTGAAAATTTGATGAAACTTTGTTGATTTTTTTCATTCTTTCAAGTTTCGATTTATTTGCAAGGTTTTTGTTTGATAATGAGCTACAATTTTATAAAAAAAAATAATTAAAATTATTTAAAAAAATAAAATAAATACCGGGTGACCGTGTAATTTTGTCAAAGATGAAGACAATGATGATAAAACATTAATACACTATATAGGTCAGTTCATATTAATGAACATAAAATGAGATCACTATCGATAAAATGGAAATCCTCAAGGGAAATTTATAATTTCAACGCATGGAATTTACATACATTTTTTTACTTTCAACCCCCGAATTGCTCAATTACTTCTATTTCTGCAGGATCGCCATTAGGTAAATTGCATTTCCAAAGATTTCTTATCGCAATCACCATAACGCACATCACTAATATTACTGTTCACAATCACGTTTACATTCAAAATTACAACTCATAATTTCGTTTTGTAGCAAATATGAAATATAGGTATATCCATTTACTTAAATGTAAACGGATTAAGAATCAAAGTGCTAGAAGCATTTGTGCGCTTGGTACAAAAAGTATTTTTGATGTTGAAATTGTTCTTAAAATCGGCAATTGTACTTTTGTACATTTTAAAATTAATTGTACTGAAAAAAGTACCATTGTACTTAAAATATCAACACTGTTTCAGTGGCGTGACAAAGTACTTGCTGCAGCGATGCCAGATTTGAGCGTACCGAATATTTTACCGATAATAACTCATGCGTATTGGGCATTTTACAAGCCTATTAGGAAGTTTACATATCTGTGTTCGTATAGAATA
>NW_016186020.1:0-4744 GCF_001687245.7 Rhagoletis zephyria | reverse complement strand
AGAGCAGCGGCAGTTGTTGTATAGGAAGGTCCCGTACAGCACACGACAACGAATAGTTCTTTGAAGTTTAGCAAGCAGATTTCTCACGCTCTTGATTGAGAGTCTACTCGACCATACCACTGACACATAGCTGCTTATGGATCTGATCATAGAGATATAAATCCAGAGGATTCCCTTTAGTGACAGACCCCACGTTTTACAAAAGATCTGTTTACATCTTGTGCTCCACCTGAGATTTCGACGATAATTTTGTATCCAGAATTACTCCTAGTTACTTCACTTCGGGAGAAGTCTGAATTATGACTCCTTTAAGTGTGTGGGGAATGAGACCATCTGACCTACTCTTTCTAGTGAAGAGCACAGCACCAGTTTTGGTTGGGTAAGAGGTGATCCCATTTCCACCTCTCCCAGTGTCAGTTAGATTCAGTATTATCTTCGCTTTCCTGCAAACAGCCGGCAGAGATAGGCCCATGACTAGGCAGGCCACATCGGCCGCATAAACCAGTATTACATAGGCTATCGAAGGTGGCATTGTCAAAAAAAACCTCAATCTCTACTGCACGCCCTTACATCAACCTTCAACCTCTATTGTGGCTTCTAGAGATGTAATATACTCGCCCAATTAGGGATGACGCTGTACTACTGTGACCATACGCTCGATATGAAAGCTGCATAAAGCTTCATTGGGTTACCTGAAAATGAGATATCTTAAAAACGTGTCTATTAGAACTCTAACCAGCACTCTAGATGGCGCGCATTTCAATACCGACGATACCCCGCTAGACTGTCGAAGCGGTCAGATATATATTATTACCTCACTAAAGTAAGATAGAAAGGCATCATGGGAACTATTTCACAAGCGAGTTGCTGCCGGAAGCAGAAGAAGACCTCATCTTCTTCGGAAAGATCCGATGTAGAAAAACTTGGCTCCCCTTGGAGTTTCCAATAGGTATCGGGTAACACTGAAGAGGTTATAGCGCCAATTCAAATATAGATTTATTAGTTAAACTGCTATATTTGTTAACATGTGCACACATACCACACAAAGCAAATGAACATTTAAATAAAAAAAAAACTGCCACGTTTCCACTTTGCACGGAACGTTATGCCATAAGCACTTGTTGTTGATCAAATTTTATTTTTAAAACTCACATTTATATTGTTATTTTACTTGCAGACAACATTCCAGCCGCGTATACCGGCGCCCCCGCCACCACCACGCTCCGGCCAAATTGTAGCGCAAACACAAAGCCAATACGTAGAGACACGTCGCAGTACAACATTCCACACCGAGAACGAGGCTACGCGTTCACGTGACTGGTAAACGTGACGATAAATTTAACCAAACAGATGTGTCAACGCTCTCGAACATGCTGTGTCCGGGCTGCATGCGTTTTTACGTGCATATGTACGTACGTACGTACGTAGGTTCGCTTCTATCCGAAAGCAGAGAGAGAGAAAGCAGCGGGGTGGAATACTAACAAATAATGCTTCATTTATGTATGTAACTATAACAACTACAATTACAATAAAATATAAAAGAGACGTTGTACATACGTATTACATACATACATAAAAATAACTTGCATACATGCATATGTAGGTATACATATAAGCAGATATAATGGCCCTTACATTTATATATATATATATACGTATATATACTTATGAAATAGCATAAATAACACAAGTGCCAATTTAAATAATCCTGCATACGCTACGTACTTAAATAAAAAAAATTAAAATAATATTGCCACAAAACGGCAAGCGTACATGTATACATACATATACTCATAAAGTTAATGAAATTGTGTAAAAAAGTATACATATTTACGCAATTAAAATGGAATTGTGAAAGTACTTTAAATTAAGTCAAACCACACTAAACCGTAGTATTTAAGTAAAAGCGAAACTGAATACGTAAGTGCAATTTTATTCAAATTCAAGGCTCGATGAAAATTCGCCCTGAATTGCGAAATCCGTCCAACATAATTTTTAAGCACATTTTGAAGAGCCACTTGTACACGCATTATTGACTCTAATGGCTATAGTCATAACAAATTACAAGGAGGCCACAAAGTCAACCACCCATAAGAATCCACTTATGTACATACATATCATAATATACAACTGCCATTACAGTCACATGCCGTTAGACTTGCTATAGTACTAATGCACACACCCCTGAAAAGGGCCTTTACAATACTGCACTGTAAGTGTGTGTGTGTGTGTGTGTGCGCGCAAATTAGCCACATATAAAACTTTTCACTTAACACATAAAATATCCAGGCGAACCCAAAAGGACTAACCGCAAAACTGTTTGTAAATAGGCAGACCTGGCACACCCGCATACGCCACGGTGACCCAGACGGCGAGCATTTGTTACTTATATGGGGGTTGGGGAGAACTTTAGCACTTCAATTTGCATTGGTTAATTTAACAGAAGTGTACAGCAGACAAAATTGTTTTTTTTTTCGTTTTTCTTTTTGTTTTTGTTTTTGTTCAAAACCAGCCTAGCGACAAAAGAGCAACTAAAACAGGACTCCTGTTTAGGTGGCCGTCACAGAGAAAATTAAAATAAAATTAAGATTAAAGCACAAAATCATAAAGTCCTTTTTTCAATTTTTGGGGACTTTGCGCAAGTTATTTTCACATCAGTAGGTATTCCCAAAATATGAAAGGTTTGCTGAGCAAACAGGCGGTTTGTAATTAAAAATTGTTGCGCCAGCTGTGAGAGGATGGGCGCCACAGGCTTACCTTTGACTGCGACTAAGTTGATTTTGTCGACCACTCAGCGCAGGCGGATTTTGCGTGTATGTACGTACATACATGTTAGTACACTTGTGGTCAGCTGATTAAGACAATTGACATTTTTACTAGTTTTGGCTATTTTTCTTTTGTTTTTTAATGCTAAAATTTTTTTATAAAACTTGGACTTTTTACCTAATTAGCGCCACATAAATCCACATTTAGTACTTCGCGCAAAAATTGTGAAAATTAAACAAACTTCAACATTTTCACCAGAAAATTATAATATTTTTGTTTGAGAATTTTTAGAAAATTTTGGATATGCAGTTTTGTAGCTTATTAAATTTTTATAAGTTTATATACAAATTTCAAGAAGCTAGAAAATTGCGTTGATTTTTAATAAAAGCCAAAAAAATATTTTAAAAAGTCAATGCAATTTTCTAGCGTCTTGAAACGTACACTTTGACCTACTAAAATTTAATGAGCTACAAAATTGCATACCAAAAATTTTTCTAAAAATTCTGAATAAAATTTTTGGGTGCAAATACTAAAGATTATTAAATTTTCATAATTTTTGTACAAAGTTTGATATGTGAATTTATGTTGCGCTGGTTAGGTAAAGTGCTCGACTTTTATAAAAAAATATAAGCCTTAAAAACGAAAAAAAAATAGCCAAAACCAGGCAAAATGTCACTTGACTTAATCAGCTGACCACAAAGTTATATTAACATGAGCACATGCACATGATAACTGCTAGTAAAATCCCCTCTGGAAAATTAGCTAAGCGCTTCGAACAAATTTGAAAGCATAAACGACTCTCAAAGTTTCTGCTGTGGTTATACTTAGTCAGCCAGCCGCGTAACTTTAAATGTTTTTAGCCTAAGTGGTTGCCCTTTATTTGATTAACTGAAAAGCTCGAAACTTTAAAATTTGTATTCAATAAATTTTAACAAATCAGTCAATGCTTCGAGAATTTACGAGATTTTAGTGGCTTTTTGACTTTAAAAAATATTTCAACGCTTTTTCTCTTGTTTTTAACGAATTTAAAAAAAAACACTCGGAATGTTTTAAATTAATAAAAAATTATGTGCAGGGTTTAGTTGCAACAAATTTGAGTGCAGTTTTTAAATTACACATTTTTTTAATTCCAAAAATTTAAGTCCGGATTTTAATTAGCTACAATTAATGTCCAGTTTTGAAATAACGAAAAAATCATCCTCAGTTGTAAAATTTTTAAAAAAGCATATATCCACTCTTTGGGCTTTAAACATTTTTCTAGAATTTAATTTCCAAACCAAAAACCAAAATCGGGGTTTTAAACAGCCAAAACTGTATGTCAAATTGTTAAGTTGTAAGATTACTATGGCCAAAATGGTACCAAAAATTTATGTTCAGCTTTTAAAGTACCAAAAACTATGCACTATTTTAAATTCCGTAAAAACTATATCCAAGAATAGCCAATAATGTAAGGCCAATTTTAATTTCTACACAGTCCATATTATAAACCATGATATGTAAGTGCTTATGACAACCCGTCCATATAATAACCTACCAGCGAAAATATAGTCAACTTCACTTTAACACCTCTTAGACTAGAAATTTCACCAGCCGCAGTTTTTCCTACAGTCATGTAAAATTTGCACACCTAAATTTTTGCTTCATATATGTCGCACCCACTCAGTCAACAATTCAGTGGCTATGCTGCTCCCAGTTTGCGAGTATTTCGTGACAATTTCTATTAGTTCTGGGCCAGCTACGTGCATAGATATGTAGATAAAATAAATTTTCGGCCAAAGCAAATTCAACTAAGCGAACTCATATGAGTTGATATTAAATATTTGCCACCACAGTGGTTGCGGCAAATTTGGTCGATTTAGCCACAGATTCACAAATATACATACATACGCACTTACACCATACCGTTTGTGGGAAAATGACTGGCTGTGACCGAATTTAGGCAACGGCACGCAATTATTTAGTCAGTGGTTTACCGCAA
>NW_016186019.1:0-4744 GCF_001687245.7 Rhagoletis zephyria | reverse complement strand
CTAAAGGAAATGCAGCTCTTCTCCTTGCAGCAACTAGATTTATGTGTATTTTTGCAACGACTTCCCGACTTGCGACTTTCTGAAATTTCTCAACGGCAACACTGGCCGTGGTGTTCTTTTTTAAAAGCAGGTCTTGGCGCCGTAAGGTTTTACCTTCAGGTAGGTAAAAGTTGGTTATTTTTGTCCTGGTGGAACCTTTTGTTGTGCTCGAAGTGTCCATGCCTATTCTTTTGTTGTCATTTTTCTTTTTTCCAAAATCAATTTTAAGGGTTCGAATAAAACATCCGATATGATATTTGTTTGTTGTTTATTATTTTCCCGTCAAAAGTTTTTAGTTGGTATATTTCTATATTTTCTAGTAGATATGTTTAGTTTGCTGCCTTAGTTGCATTATTGCACGATTTTTGTTAACCCTGGAAGTACATTCTTATTTTTTCAGTTCGGCGATTCGACGAAGGATGTATGTCTAGGGCACAGTCGGAAAAACCTCCCATACAAATTGACCCGTCCTAGTGTACATATTTTGTAACATTTAAGTATTTCAAAATGTTATTAAATATAGTACAACAAAGGTGCTTTCTGGTCGTGTTTCATTTGTACTAATTTTAGGTTATATCCATACGGATGGTGTATGCGATAACACTAAGCGATAATTACCCATAGCACAGCAAAAATGTAATATTGTATACAAACAAATTTTCAACTACAAATTTACTTACATTGAAAAATAAATATAAACAAACCATAAAAATAAATATTTGCCTGTAAATGGTATGGCTCAATATTTGGGGTCAAACCAAAAATGTATGCAAAAAGTTAAGCTACAGGTGGAAAAGATTTGAATGAACATGCACGTACATACATACATATGTATACCTATACACTTATTTACTCACATATAAACCAGTATGTGTGTTTTAAATTATTAAACATTGTATCGACAAAAGTAAAAAAATAAAATAAATAAATTCGAGCCTAGAGTGAAAAGTTGCTAAGTCCATTTTTTATTAAAACTCATATTTTAATACAAGAGGCTAGAGATATTTAAAATGCATTGTTTCGAAAAGGATAAAGGTATTTGTTTCATTACTTATTCTCCTTTTCATTCATTGAAAGAAAAATTTGTTAAGTCCAAAAGAACGACCGAAAATCCGATAAGGCCAAATAGTACGAACTCGTTTAATAAAGATTGAAACCGTCTGATTCGTATGAAGTTTTTCTTTTTTTTTTTGAACAGGCAAGATGTTGTGTTCAAAAATGACTATAACAGATTTTTTTCCTCTCCTGTAAAATTAAAAAAAATGGGACTTAGCAACTTTTCACTCTAAGCTAGCGAATTTCGTTATAACAACAATAAAATTGTCACTGCACTACGAACGACAAGCGGCGAGCTTTAGCATTCAGTAGAAAGTAAAAAATAAAGTTTCACTGAATGGGCGCGTGTTTATTATACATATGTACATACGTTGTTCCGATGATGACATGAGCGTATTCAAGTAGCTAAATTGGGGCGGCATAATAAAAGTGCTTAAGTAAAAGCATATTTTTTTACTAAACCTGCTCTACATAAAAAAACTTGTTTTTTTATAAGGGTTTCATTTTTTTAAGTGTAGGATACTATAGGACAAAATTTTGATAAAAAAAAAATGTTGGACTACATATCGCTAGCTTAGAGTGAAAAGTTGCTAAGTCCCATTTTTAGGAAAACTCTTATTTTGATATAGGAAGCAGGGAATATTAAAAATTCACCGCTTCG
The DNA here is from genome assembly GCF_001687245.7 of Rhagoletis zephyria. NCBI lineage: Eukaryota > Metazoa > Arthropoda > Insecta > Diptera > Tephritidae > Rhagoletis > Rhagoletis zephyria. Next base: position 2,988 of record NW_016186019.1, on the reverse strand, counting down.
AAAAGGATTAATGTACCTGTTTTTTCTCGCTTTTATTCAATGAAAGGCAAATTTGCTATGTCCAAAGGAGGAACCGAAAATTCGACAAAACCACAATAAAATGAAATCTTTTAATAAAGATCGAATCCTTCTTATTCGTATCGAGTTTGGATTTACTTTAAACACACAAAATGTTGTATTCAAATACTTGAAGGAAATGGCTATAAGAAGTTTTTTCCTCTCCTGTAAATTAAAAAAAAAAATTGGACCTAGCAACTTTACACTCTAACCTAGCGATATGAGAACTGAGTGAATCATATATTATGTAAATTCCCTTAAATACCTTATACTCCGTCACTGCTACTAGAAGCTGTTGTAAAATCTTTTTGGCCTAAAACCCGCCATAGTTTAAACCTCAATTTAAATTTTCAAGTAAAAAAGTTTCNGTGAGCACAATTAGCCGCTAAGAGGAGAGAAATCTGTGGGTAAAGGTTACACTTTAGTAATAGTTGGAGTCAATTTATGCTCTTTAGTATGACTATTTAGTTTTCATTGGAAGACTTGAAAGGTGTGTGTGCACGTGTGGGAATATGGAATAAAAAACCCCAAAGCATGATTCGTCACTTCCACTGTATGAGCGCTTAATTGTTACAACTCCCTTTGTTATTGTTTTCCATTAACATACTCACATATGAATTTCTGCATATCTACAATGTACATATACATATGTGCAATTGAGTGCTAAAGCCCTGTAGGAAAATTGAGTTGGTGAATAAACTAAGCTTAGCAACACTAGCGCTGAATGAAAGATATGAATGATATATACATAAGTATATAAGAGCGAATAGTGAATTTCTGCCATAAAAATCTTTTCATAAATTTATATTCTACCTTTCGAAGTCAGTGTAAAACTGAACGTCCCTCTTATCTGTTCACCCTACTTGGGCAGTTCGCCATTTACTCCAATGCAACAACAATATTTCTTGAATATAGTAAACACAGGCGCAAATTACTGTAAAAATTCTCACCAAACCTGGATTGAAAATAATTGAAACCCACGCGCACATCGAAATTACAGTAGGTGCGCGCGACGAAAGAACGCTCAACTCGGGTAAACACTCCTTTTGGAAACCCTTTTGGTAACTGGCAAGAAATATGTGATTAAAATAATGAGATTTAGACACAAAAACCAATTAAATGAGTAATTATGCGAGATATTTGCTTTTACTCCGCACGCGACTATACAAAATATTAAAGAAGAAACCATAGAAGAGCTTTGCCCGCGGCCAAGACCGTGCCAAATCTATAGAAAACTTTTAAAAGCTTCGTTTTTTATAGGCAAGAAGAGTAAAAGCTTTCGCTGATCTTCACTGATCTAAATAAATGAACACGTTTTCCTACTAAAATATTTAAGAATATCATTTTTTATTTTCTATATAGATTAGATTCGATTGGTTGGAAAGGATAGTCTCCCTATATGGAAGCTAATATAGGCCCTTTCCAACTTAAGAACCTCACACCACACGCCATTGTTGACGTTATGAATTTTGTCAAAGCTTTTGTTCCATCTGTGAGATCTCTACAAGACTTTGAAAATGTTTCTTTTCCAAGCAGTCTCCCATATGAGCTGAATTTTATAGAGCTGTGTCGTCGTATTGACAGGTGTACGCCATATACACCAACTAAAAAGCTACTGTTATACCTATTTTTGTAGTAATTGCATGGAATCTGTACGATCCACAAGTAGTTATATTTCTGTTTCTGAATTTTGAGTTATTTCATTTAGATTTCTCGTAGGAAGTGATAGAGCGTACATAATATACGGTACTGAAAAGTGACGAGACTATCGCCTGAAGGGCTAGGCTATCCGAAAGGCCTGAGGTTACTTCGTTTCATGAGCCTTTTTTTTCTAATGCTATAACAACAACCAACAACTTTGGGTTGATGCAATATCTCATTTAGGGTGGATGTAGGCGTGGAGTAAATTACCCCACATACGCATAATTGACCGGTTCTTTGAGTTATTTTCAGTTTTCTCAGATAATCCCCATGATTTACAAATTATAATTTTTTTTTTTTTTTCAAATGAAAAATACATTTGCTTTCTGAGTGCATTTCGCTGTGTTGTTATTCCAGATCAGTTTGCAGTCGGGTATTGCTCCTGAAAATTCTACCTTATTTTTGAAAACTAGGTTTGTACTATCTCGTTGATGGGCTTTTTTGCAAAGCCTCAAAAACTTAAAACAAAATTTTAAGATAAAGAGTTTCTTAAAACTAAACAAACTTTCAGCTATCGCGCTGATATCTGATATACTTTTGATGATTACTGTGGCCTCCTGAGTTGTTTCTGACCACTGATCTTAAGCTTTACCTAGGCCAAATACCGATACTTCACGCTCTTCGAAAGTAAACTTTTGCATTGGCAATAATTTATGTTGAACCAAGCTTTTTTGAAGTTTCACAAGTACCTATTTAATCTATATATCCGATCGAATTTTTACAAGCCATTTTGGAACCATTTTTCATTTTCCTACAGGGTATGCACACATGGTAATTGCACTGTATGTATTATCGCCATAGCATGAATTAGCCACCGATGCAAGACAAAACTCTATCTACACCGGCTCAGCGACTGACTAAGCGAGCAAATGAGTTCTACTTGAAATTAGTTTTGTGCGAAAACATTCAGACGTCGGTACTAGTTGTGACGCGCTGCAAATTAGCAACATTTGTTAGAGAACAAAAAATAAATTAAATGAAAACGTGAAAATTGTGCTGATCGAATTTTAAATTTTTCATAACAAAGCTGAGCCGCTGTTTGCAACATTTCTATTCAGCAGAATTGTTAATGGTTTTTTGTATTAAAACTTAATTTTGTTGCTGTTTTGCCATGGCGAGCAATGAAACGGCCAGTAGTAGTAGTGACGGCAACGGCCAAAGTAACGCGGAAAATAGCGTCGCTTTTTATTGTAGCACGAATAGCATAAAAATCACTAAAGACAATGCATT
>NW_016186018.1:356-4745 GCF_001687245.7 Rhagoletis zephyria | reverse complement strand
AGATAATTGTAAGTTGGCTTGTTTAGTTATTGAAATATCGGAATTTTCGTATTTCTGAAATTTAGCGTTCTATGGTAAGTGACGGTAATTCTAGTCCGAATTCAAAAATTTTCAACACATCGTTTTTTTGAGCCAAGGTTGATAAATGTACCTAGTTTGGTAGAAATTGATAAACCGGTTACCGAGATACACATATCTAAGTGGGCGGTGCCATGCCTATTTTACCAAAAATTTCCCTAAGTAGTATTTTCTGCTGAGAGGTCATTGTATATATCAATTTTGAGTAAATTGGCTTAAATAGTTACTAATTTATTGCAGTTTTTGTATATCTGTAAATTCCCGTTATATGGGAGGTGGGCGTGGTTCTTGTCTGATTTCAAAACTTTTCAAAGGATTTCTTAGTGAAGCTATAAGCAATGTTCCTACCAAGTTTGGTGGGGATTGGTGAAGGGACTACACAGATACAGCACTTGATCGTATGTGGGTGGTGCCACGCCCACTTTCAAAAATTTTCATAACTATCTTTTTTTTATGCCGAAATTCTAACTCGCGTACCAACTTTCAACATTTTGGATCCAGTATTTACGGAAATATCGTAGTTTTTGTATGCTTCGAAAATACCGTTATATGTGAGGTGGGCGTAGTTATTGTCCGAATTTGCCTATTTTCAATCCCAACCTACCTTGGATAAAGGGATACCTACGTACAAAATTTCGTTCACATATCTCCATTTGTTCTCGAGTTATCGTGTGCACGGACAGACAGACGGACGGGCAGACATGGCTTAATAGATTTCTCTTTTCATTCTGATCATTTATGAATAAATTTGTCTATATCTATCTCGATTCGTTTTGGCTGTTACAATCAACCGTTATGCGAAAAAGTTATAATACCCTTGTGCACAAGTGTGCTCGGGGTATAAAAATGAAAATATGTAAAATGAAATGAATAAATGAAGCGACAGTAAATACATAAATATATTTCTAAAGCTGATGTCACATAAAACTTTTGCTTCGCTTTACGTGACAGATTCGCTTTGACAGATAAGATGAATTGTATGAAAATGTACAAAGCATGCCACATCAATCGTTGAAGCGGCAGCGCGAAGCGAAAAGATGGTCAACTCCCATCTTTTTGCGCGCTTTGGCAATCAGCCGGTTTAATATTTATTTTGTTTCGTCCAAATTCGGGTTTTCATGCAGAAACATAAAACTTAATTACATTGCTGATAATTTTAAATCAAAATAATTAAAATCCACAGCAACTTTGATGAGTAAAATAGCGGTACAACATTGTTTTCTTGGCGTTCATTGTGGCATACCTTTTGCGTCTGGCGCTTTGCTGGCAAAGTTATAAATGTCACGCAAAGCTACAAAGTTTTATCTGGCATCAGCTTAAAACCCAAATGAAACAAAGAACTACTTTTATTTTTAAAACAGGAAAACCAAGGCGAATTCATATAAGGTGGTGTCGATTCAACAAATACAACAATTACTTGTATTTTGTTTTTGCTTTTAGCTGGTGATTGTCAAATTTCAGCTATTCTTCTCCGAATGAAAAAGGGCGACAGAAAATGCAAACACTCTCACGATTTCACTCACTCACTAGCAAAATATAAAATTTTGACAATCAAACGCTACACACAGCTGATTAAACAACACCACCTTATATAAATTCGCCTTGAAGAAAACTTTTAAAATAGATTAGAAAATAAAAAAAAAGTTTTAAAAAAGTTGTATTTAAAAATTAAATTAATTTAAAAAATATATATGATGATGGTTTTGGCGACCTTTTTATTTCTTAATTGTTAATTCTGCCGGCTCGAGGTCAAATGGTTTTAGGGAATTTTTTGAATTAAAACACTGGATTTTAATTTTTTCCGATATATTTCGGTTACGCTTCGGTATTAATTAACAATTAAAAAGTATATATTTTTATTTTTAAAACAAATTAAATTAAATGGACCTAAAAAAATTTTTTTCGTAAACGTAAAAACGTTCGTACTGTGCGGTCGCTTAAACATTCGTTTGAAAGAATTTCTAAAGTAACTTTGTTTATCTAAGTGCTAAGCAGTTCTAATTTGTGTAATTTATACTGAAAAAGCTATTTGAAGCCAAGCTCCAATAAATTGTTGTGTTTTAGACATAAAGTGCGTGGATTAATAATTAAAAATTAATATTCTTGTCATTCCTTGTGCTATTTGCATCTTCCGTGATATAAGTATGAAATATTTAGAAATGATCGCTTAGATAGAAAAGGTGGGGGTGTGGTAATAGCTGTTCAGACCGACTTTTCCTCTCGAAAAGTTGTGTTCACAGGTTCAGATGTTGTTGAATTCCTCTGTGTTAGAATACGGTACCCCTCAAGCTCGGAAGCTTCTTAAACATTTTGAAGACCTCAGCGACATAGCAAACAGCTGATTTTAAAGTTTGACATTTTGGTATATTTATTTCACAAATTGCGTATTTTTATTTAAGTAAATAAGAAAAACATGAACAATCAAGAATATGTGATTAATTTTGCGACAATTTAATGTTGCAGCACTACATCTACTCATTGTCGCCGGCAAAATTAGAAATAGATTTAATTTGGCGACGTCGACAATTGCAGTCCTGCAGCCAAGATGTCGTGCTGTCGTCAAAATAATTGTGTCCGTAAGAACGTGTGTATTTAAAATTTGACAGATGCTGCTTGTCGCTTGCTGTCGTCAAGATTCGATTGTTGTGTTGGGTGATTTCAATCTAGCGTGAATTTCCTGGGATTCGGTGGATGGAATTCTGGTGCCAAATTCTTCTCGGGATGAACTTAACCAATTTCTTAACGAACTTTCCGATCTTGGTCTATATCAGATTAATTCAGTTATCAACAACTTAGGTAAATGTCTTGATTTAGCGTTTATTGATGATACTGCTAAATGCACTATAATACGCGGCGATCCTTTAGTTATACCTATAGACCCTTATCACCCACCACTTGGGTTGTTCTTGGCACCATCCTACGATTCATGTTATTGTCCTGAAACTAGAAAGCCGAAAGGTCGGCGATATTCTTTCAAATACGCTAACTACGACACGCTTAAAATAGCTATATCTGAAATAATCGGGCCTGAGTAGGATGGGGATGTTGAGAACAGTGCCTTACACTTTAGTAAAATCATGAATAATATATTCAGTAAACTCATTCCTCTTGTTAAAGAAAATACCGGACCTCGTAACTCGTTGTGGTTTAACTCAGAGCTAAAGCATTTAAAAAATCAGAAAATTAAATCATTTAAACTTTATAAAAAATCAGGCCTGTCTTCTCACTACGCCGCGTACTCCATTCTTCGTCATAAATACAATGCCTTTATCAGAAAATGTTACAGGAATTACATTAATAAAACTCGCATTAACATCGTTTCTAATCCCAAGTCATTTTATCATTTTGTTAAATCAACGCGTAAAATAAATGGGTTTCCCTCAACACTGAAATTAGATGATGGTATTTCTAGTGATGATGATATGATTGCTGATATTTTTGCAAATTATTTTGAATCGAACTATTCTGTCGAGCCAAATGAAATAACTTCTAGCTATCCTTTTCCACTCCCATAGTTTGACCACATCCGTATTCCTTCAATCTCCGCTGACAATGTTCTCCTTCATTTGAATAGTTTAAAAAATTCTTTTCTAAGCGGCCCGGATGGTATTCCCTCCTGTGTCCTAATAAGTTGTGCTGATTATCTATATAAGCCATTAACAAAAATCTTCAATGCTTCTCTAAGGCAAGGAGTTTTGCCCTCGTTGTGGAAGGAGTCGTATATCTTGCCGCTTTATAAAAATGGGAGCAGGTCGAATATTGCGAATTATAGGGGAATCGCTAAGCTGTGTGCCATTCCTAAATTATTTGAAGAAATCGTTACGGAAGAACTATCTTATTCCATAACACCCGTTATCGATGTATCACAACACGGCTTTTGTAAAGGTAAATCAACTGTATCAAACCTTCTTGAATTCACTACAAATGTGAAATAATGGTTTCAAAAGTAACTATCAAACTGGCGTCATTTACACTGATTTCAGCAAGGCTTTTGATAAAGTATCTCATTCAACTCTAATATACAAACTTGATAAAATTGGTTTCCCTCCAATCCTGCTGCGCTGGCTTTCTTCTTATTTAATTGGCAGGAGAGGGTGAAAAATGTTCATCTCGTGTAATTCATGTGACGTCAGGTGTACCTCAAGGTAGCCACCTTGGTCCCCTTCTGTTCATTTTATTCAACAACGATCTTCCAAATAATTTGAAGTATTCGAATTGCTTAATGTACGCAGACGACGTTAAGTTATTTAAGTTCATTGGTGCCCCAGGAGACAGGAAACAATTACAGGTGGACCTTAGTAATGTGTTTAA
>NW_016186018.1:0-323 GCF_001687245.7 Rhagoletis zephyria | reverse complement strand
TTAAGTTATTTAAGTTCATTGTTGCCCCAGGAGACAGGAAAAAATTACAGGTGGACCTTAGTAATGTGTTTAAATGGTGCGAAGTAAATTCTATGTCAATTAACTTGCAAAAGTGTAATTTTATGTGTTTCTCTAGAAAACCCTTTCAATCATATAGCTACCGCATTTGTGAACATAGTGTTGATCAGGTAACTAATTTCATCGATCTAGGCGTAGCCATGGACTCTAAGCTTCAATTCAAGTCCCATGTAAACTCTTGTGTTAATAGAGCCAGGGGCGTTTTGGCTTTCATCAAACGTTGGGCTAAAGAATTCAGAGATCCT
>NW_016186017.1:2256-4745 GCF_001687245.7 Rhagoletis zephyria | reverse complement strand
AGTAACCTACCTTTTAGCTAGGAAATCTACACAATTTTTTTTAGAGTGTTGCATTTAAAATATTTTACTCACAATTTTCGGAAAAAATGTATCTTAATTAAAATTTTAATATCACAAAAATTTTAGTATCACAAAAACCAAATTTCAAGCAGCTAAAATTTTAATAATTTTTCCCCGCCTTACTTTTTCGGTTTTTTTTTTTTTGCGAACGGTCTTGCGCATTTTTCTCTATAAGAAATTGCACAACACCGTCAGGTAAAAAATTATCAATTGCATACCAATTTTATGAATTATTAATATTCAGAATAAAAACTTTGAAATGTAGGTGAACATTTGTTGTTTTTGTACAAAGTTTAAAATATATACCAGTGGATGAGCATAAGTCTGTCTTTTAACTTTTCAAACTCTATTCCATTTATTATCATCAATTTAATTTGATTATTCATCAATTTACGCGAAAATCCTCTGCTCATTTTGGAACTCACTCACGTCAATCAGCTAATCAATCCAGTCGTTTCTCCAACTCCAACAGTCCTTGTCAATCAATGTAGCATGACACACTTTCCGTTCAGCTTACATCAGCTTAGCAACAGCGCTCATGAAGTCGTAGATTTTCCTTTTTTCCGCAGGATGCCTCCGTGCTGCCATATATGTAAGTAAATGGAGTCATTATTGCAGTGCAGCGCTTCACCGCCAACACCGCGTTGACATAATCTGACTCAATAATCATACTTGGCACACATACACTTCAGAGAACGTTGGTTGCTTAGTTTCCATGACAAAACTTGGATTAGCTCAAAAAGTAAATACATTTTACATATGCACGAGCATTTGCTGGTATATGTGCGCTCGGAAAAAGTGTAGTGAAAAATTATTGCTGCTATTGCTTTCCACTGGTTATGGAAGCATTTTTTGTGAATTCTTTTTGTGGCTATAAACACACATACATATGCACAAAATACGTGCAATGCAAATGCTGCAACTGTTAACGTAATATTGCTGTGTCGCATGTTGGATGTTGCAAGAACTCTGCCAATCACCTACTTTTCCAGCCAGGTAATCAAAATGATCAGGAAATTTTCTTATAGCGCTGAGTTGTAGGGAAATTTTTTTGCCACCCCATCGAACCACGAAGGAACATGTTGAGACAGTTAGGAACAGTGGTATGTTATGTAGCTGTTAAATTAACATTGTTTACATTGCCTAAAAATGTTTTAAGAGGAAACTTGAAAAATTAATTTTTAAGTGCAGGGAAACCATTCATTCCATATTTTTATGATTTTACTCAGTAGGATTTTCTTCATAAATCAGTTCGCCGTATGTGTGCCGCAGGACCGCCATATTAAAAAAAAAAAAAAGTTATTGAAACTTTCATATTTTTATTTCTTTTCTATGCTGATTTACATGTATTCATTTTAAGTTTCAGTTTGTAATTCTCTTTGACCTGTCAATTTATATTCACTTTGTACTTTTCTTACTAAAGCATATTTCTTCTCATGTCTATCGCTGTGACCATGTGACCTCAGCTTCCCTTCACTTGAATTCACACGCTGTTTGCTGACTCACTTATTGACTTTCTTTGAGTAATTACCTGCCTTAGCAAATGATTACCATTTCTGCAGATCTATTTCATTAAGCTTTACGGCAAATGATGGAACGGCACTTGACTAGTCAAACGTACTACATAGTATACATACATATGTATTTACATACGAATATACCTACCTTAATATATTCTTATTCATGTATATTAGTCTTCGTCCCGTTCCATATAAAAAAAAAAAAAAAAAACGATTCACCTTATTCGAATGAAATGTGGAATTTTATCAATTTTGTAACTCCCATCAATCGAGAAAAATGCGATTTCTCAGGGTATTTCCAAAGCTCCTTTTTTTAATTCTACCAACATCTGAAATATAGTTCAACGTTTCATATATTTTGATATCATTTCGCAGTACATACCAATTTCATGAAAATGGAATAACTCAGCCATTTTTTTTTTATCTGTTTTTCACTTTTGAGCTACCCATGAAAGACTATTATTTATGATTTCACTTTTTGAAAAATTCTTCCATTCGAACAAATTTCTTATTATGGTTTTCATGGAGCTAAACTGATTTATTAATAAAGAAATAGTGGTGTCAAGAGGAAACCTCGATTCCTTAATAAATATATACATATGTATATGTATGTATGTATGTATATTGAGCACCAAAATCAATTCAAATATGGTTGAGATATCCAAGTATCTATCATACACAATACACATGCACAGATTTATTTGTTTATATAAGCATACTAATTTCTTGCTTCTGTTCAAGTTCGTGCATTCTTTGTCGTATTCACAACGTAAAAGTTCATGATGTAGTCACTTGTTTTAGCAAACAAAATGTAAGCAAAATGTTTTGCGTAATCAGCGTTGACGTGTTTTTAAAGCAAATGTACATACAAATAGTAAATACTTACTCAGTTATCTGCGCAGGGGGGCA
>NW_016186017.1:0-806 GCF_001687245.7 Rhagoletis zephyria | reverse complement strand
GATTTTCCTTTTTTCCGCAGGATGCCTCCGTGCTGCCATATATGTAAGTAAATGGAGTCATTATTGCAGTGCAGCGCTTCACCGCCAACACCGCGTTGACATAATCTGACTCAATAATCATACTTGGCACACATACACTTCAGAGAACGTTGGTTGCTTAGTTTCCATGACAAAACTTGGATTAGCTCAAAAAGTAAATACATTTTACATATGCACGAGCATTTGCTGGTATATGTGCGCTCGGAAAAAGTGTAGTGAAAAATTATTGCTGCTATTGCTTTCCACTGGTTATGGAAGCATTTTTTGTGAATTCTTTTTGTGGCTATAAACACACATACATATGCACAAAATACGTGCAATGCAAATGCTGCAACTGTTAACGTAATATTGCTGTGTCGCATGTTGGATGTTGCAAGAACTCTGCCAATCACCTACTTTTCCAGCCAGGTAATCAAAATGATCAGGAAATTTTCTTATAGCGCTGAGTTGTAGGGAAATTTTTTTGCCACCCCATCGAACCACGAAGGAACATGTTGAGACAGTTAGGAACAGTGGTATGTTATGTAGCTGTTAAATTAACATTGTTTACATTGCCTAAAAATGTTTTAAGAGGAAACTTGAAAAATTAATTTTTAAGTGCAGGGAAACCATTCATTCCATATTTTTATGATTTTACTCAGTAGGATTTTCTTCATAAATCAGTTCGCCGTATGTGTGCCGCAGGACCGCCATATTAAAAAAAAAAAAAAGTTATTGAAACTTTCATATTTTTATTTCTTTTCTATGCTGATTTACATGTATTCATT
>NW_016186016.1:0-4745 GCF_001687245.7 Rhagoletis zephyria | reverse complement strand
GGTGTGAGAGTCGAGTAGCGAAAGCGCTGGCTGTCTGTTGTGATTACAGCTTTTCGACGTTAAGCTTTCCTTGCATATTTGGGCGCACATTTTTTGCTGCACAGAGGCGGGTGCGTATCTTGGCTGCAACAAGATAGTGGTCCGAGTCGATGTCCACTCATAATTAGGCTGAATAAATTTTATAATTCCAGTGGAAAATCCGTAATTTATAGGGTGTGGCACCCTAATGTACTTACATACATACAAATAGAAAGTGAATGTGAGAACGCATGCATGTTTGTTTGTACTCGGAAATAGAACACAATTCCACACACAATTAAATTGAGAGTGTGAGAGGAGAAAGGTTGAAAATAGCGCCAACTGATCCGTACACAATCGAATGTGGAGGGTGAGGAAGTTAAACTACGTATGTAAATAATTATGTTTCGTAATTACGACAGAGATTTAGGCCAAAGCAATTGTGAGTATACAAGAAAAACCCTTTTCCCATTATCTGGGACATTACCACTATCTAAATCAAAATTCAAGGTCAGGCAATAGTCTTGATTATATCAGCCTTCTCAGTTGGTAACCACTGTTTTCAAATTGTGAGAATTCAACAAATTCTTTGATAACTTATATCGCTCGATCGCTTGAGGAATATCATAACGCAAAAAAACTTGATCATATATATCAGTCACGACTGAAAGATATCTCGCGGGGAAAGTTCTAGAAAGCTTTCTACAAACTTTAAAGGTCGCGAAATTCTTGCGCGCGAACAAAGTTCTTTGACCTTTCTAGATTTTTCGTAGGCGTCCACCAGGTGAAAGTCCTCTCTGATCGAATCAACATCTCTAAATCGGTGATGGGCATCGCCTTGCCCGCGGGCAAAGCTCCTTTAGGCTTTCTATACATTTTTTATAGATTCGGTGATGTGCACTACCTTGCCCGCGGGCAAAGCTCTTTTAAGCTTTCTATACATTATGTATAGACGCACACAGAGTAAAAGCTCTCTCTGCCGATCGCTGCACTAAATAAGTCCCTACACATTTGCTGCGATAGCTTTTATGTGTACATCATAGTTATCCACTTCATTGGTACGAGTGCTAAAACTGTTAAAAGTTCTCGCCACAACAAATTATATGCTGTCCCACCCATAAAAGCTCTTTCTGATTATAACCGCATCAGTCACGTCCAAGGTTATTTCGCGGGAAAAGATTTTTAAAGCGTAAAGAGCAAAAGCTCTCTCTGGTCACCACTTTTAATAGTTNAGGTGCACACACATGCATTTACATATGTATGTACATACAAACGAGCACCAATTAATTTTATTTAAAGAAATGGCGTGTCGTCTATTTCCGCTGTAGCAAACGTAGTACATAGGGCGACATCTAGATGTCATCTACCTCGCCCTATTCACTACAGATGTCGCCCTATGCACTATGCTTTTTTATAGGAACTTTTCAAAGCTTTGCTTTGGTGTCGGACACACAACATTGAAAGTTTCTGGATCCACAACATTGAAAGTTTCTGGATCCACAACATTGCAAGTTGATAAAAGCGTTGTAATAATAAATACACGCATTGGCTCAAGATTTGCTACTGTATTGCTGCCATAAATACCAGTAAATAAAATAACCCAAAAAGTAAGAATAAGTACTTAAAATTATCTAAGTACAAGCAAAAGCAACAAAAGAATGAAGAAATGCTAGACGCAAAAAAAAATACTTAAATTGACAAAGAGTAAAATCAAATATTTGTACAGAAAAGTACGTTACATCCGACTCGCCGCGGATCCATCCGCTACTAAGTGCTGTGCGATGCCAAGAACTCTTACAAAATAATAATAAATATTTAAAATTGACGATAGTACCTGCGTCACCGATGACCGCGCTGCCTACTGCAACGCTTGCGTGAGCGCCGGCGCTAGCTTTATGGCGCGGGCCAGCGCTCGCGTACAGTAAGATTGGCAAGGGACGCGCGCGGCCGTCGTAAGGCCAGCTTGCAAAAAAGTTCTTTGACGTTTTGTTTATTATGTTATGTTTCCTTTATTCCTTCACCAGCTGCTGCCTATGGTTTACTCATTTAGCGATTTTCTTTTACTTTTATCGCACGCCTACATTCGCGGTACATATGTATGTAGAACGAAGAGAAAGAGAATATTCGCGCGCATACAAGCGTTTCGAGAGTTTGGCGCAAGAGAGCGGCATGTGTAGATCAGAATCACGCGGAGGCAATCAACATTGTTGCTATTTTTTATTTTTATAAATAGTATTATTACATTCCTTGTTTTTGTTGTTGCTGTTGCTGTGTGTTTTATTTCTGTTTTTTTTTCGCACTGTTCATTCTATTGGCGTTGATGGATTTGGGCAAGTGAGCGCACGTACATACATACATAACTTATAAGAGAATCATTATCGCATAAAGCGCAGCGTTGTGCACGCATTTACTGACATATTTACATATACACATTTAAATGTATTTTATTAACCTCTTTATGTAGTGTTCTTAATATATATGGAGATACTTGTAACATTCATATGTAAATAAGTGTGCGCGCTTTGCCGGTATGCGGCCGGGCCGGCCGGATGGGCGGTTTGACCTCGTTTTAGGGCGCGCAGACATACTTATATACACATGGATACACATGCATTAGTACCCAGTGGGAAAATAGGTAACCCATTACTTTTTTCTTTCACGAAAAAATTTTCGAAACCAGTTGTACGAAAACTTACATCGTAGAGTTAGCGAAGGAGTAGTGTGAACTCGAGCTAAGCTATATTTTTGCCCTCATCCACCTGTCCACTTTTATTTTTGTTTCTCTTTGTTCTTTCCTTTCTTATTTGGCTGCAGGTCGATGTAGTCACCCATATACATAATTTTTTAACAGATTTTTGCTTTGAAAGAAAGGTTAAGCTTTCTGTCATTAGTAGTCGAAAACCGATAATGAAAACTTTTTCCTACATGTTGAACAATATCTGGTGAGTTTAATTTCTTCCTGTTTAGTTTATTTGGCTAAAATCTAATTTTGTATCTTCAGGAAAATTAAAAAAAAAGCAAGTTCCTGAACAGGTATACGGCTCACATACTGCACAGTAAATAATTTCAGGCGTTGAAATCTCTTCCAAAAAGCCTATCTTAAAGTCATTCCTTCCCAGCAAAAAATCGGTACTCGTTTTTAGTGGTAACGTGTTCTAGAACGCATTGCCTTATAATGTCTCCTAATTTGTTCGCTTGTTTTACGCATTGCCACTAATGCATAGCAGAATGTTCTACAATATTTAATTAATTGCGCTGCTTTGATTCATTACGGGGAATGAAAAGTAGAACGCTTCACCGTAGTCAGCTGAAAAATAGAATGAGTATCCAAAAATTCTGTTTTAACGTTACTTTGTGTGGAAAATTCGATCGCATAAAAATCATGTTTTGCTTTGTTTAATTTACAGCGAAGTTGAAGTCAGTCAATGAAGTGAAGTTAGTGTTCGTCCGATACCACCATGCACTCGATACCTGTACCCATTAAAAGTATCGCAGAGAAAACTCGATGCTATTCAAAGTATCGGTAGGAAATACTCGATTCTACGTGTACTCGAAAGTACTCGGACCAGAAATTACAGCGGAGAAAGGCGTATAAAAAGCTGAGAATACCTTTTAATTTCCTCCGTTTTAGTCGCGACTGCTATCACCAGGCGCCTAATGCATGCTATGTACTGCTACCCACAAGTTTTGGTCTCCCCTCTCACTAAGTTATTCATGGTCCTTCGAGCCGGATATAAACCAGCGACCTATGGATCCACAGTATTTTGAAATGGGGTAAATTGAAAGTGCTGAAACAGGAGACGTTAAGTAATGAGAAAGCTCATCGTTTACTTGTGTTTGATTCTTCTGTTTCAAAACGAATTCTGAACGGTGCTTCCGAAAATCATAGACTGTCTCAACATCCTCCTCTAATTCGATACGAATTTTCTTCTCCACTTTCGTGCGCTCTTTTAGTTTTAGCCATCGCAAAATCGAGTGGGACACATCTTGAATGGTTTTTGTCAAAAATAACAACACAGAAATTTTTTCAGTTGATTTTTCCAAATTTAGCAAACAAGTAAATACAGTAAGCTCGCGATAATATGAACTAATTAAAACAAGCCTGTTAATTTTTGCGAGATTGTTCATATTTACGAAAGGCTCAAGAATTAAAAAACAACAAGTTTCATTAATTAAAAAAATGTTTTATTTAGAACTTTAAAAGAAACTTGTATACGTTTTGTTTGTTACACAAATAAACAAACCGCATATGCAGGGGAACTTCGGGTATTGTGGTATAGGTATTTTTTTAGATATGTAGTAAATCTACGAGCTGCATTGTAACTATTATTTATTACACGAGAACAGTGAAACTTAAGTTATAAAGCATTTTTCAGTTAAATACTACTTGTATTCAAAAATAACAAAGTTATTGAAAAAAATTTAAAAGAACTCAAAAAATACCTACTTCAAAAATTGGAGGGCAATATGGTACATATGGTTAGGATAATGTGGTATACTTTACCACATTACGATAACGCAGCTGTTATCATCTATATCATGTTGTCTTGGGTCCACTTTCGGATTTCCCCTATTTGTGGCATCTAGAATAATCGTGGTGTTCAACTAATCAAAAATTACCTATGGAGGGTATTGTAATACCTTAACCGACCTCTTGTCTACCACAATAACCGATTTTCAAAATTTCCAAACAAACTAATACAAAACATAAACTTAGTACATTGATT
>NW_016186015.1:0-4745 GCF_001687245.7 Rhagoletis zephyria | reverse complement strand
CACAAAAGAAAGGGTTAAACCAAGTATTTATACAATTGAGAGAACACTGAGGTAGGCGATGGCAAAAGCACACATACTTAACTGTACTAAACACTAACTCCTAAGAAATGTAAGAAATTAATGATTTTTTTTTTGCAATGAAATTTCAATTAAAATTGTTGAAATTTTCGAACGGAAAAATTACATACTGTAGAGTACATTAAAAATACAACTTGAAAGGCAAGCTACTTAACGTGCAGAAAAAATATGAGGTGGGAAAAGAAGCTTGACAAAAGCGAACAAAGAAATGGAAGGACTAACCGCAAACAATATGCACAAAATTAGAAAAAAACTCGTAAGGTAAAGAGGTCAAAAAATATAATAAAAAAATCTGCAAAGAAACCCGAAAATGGAGATAAAATAACATAAAGAAATTAAGAAAAGAAGTGAGAAAAATGGGCAAAAATCCAACTAGGCCTAAGAAAACAACTTGAAGGAAATGTAATGTTTGCTATGAAAACTAAGCTAACAAATTCAGAAAAAATTAAGTGAGCACAGTTTTTTTCTAAAAAGACTAAATAAAAATATAATTCAACCAGAACAACAAAATGTATATGCGTTTAATTTTGAAAACCACTAGCGAATAAATATATGAAAATAAAATGCAATGGATTGAAATGAAATATAATGAAAGCAAATTAAATGAGATACTCCTTCCACTTCTTCTTTATTCGCGCTGTAACCGCCTAAGCGATTTTGGCCCAAGTCCAGAACAGCACGCCAGTCATTTTTCTTCTGTGCCAACTGACGCCAATTGGAAATGCCAAGTGAAGCCAAGTCCCTCTCCATCGCGGCCCGCGTTCCATACTCTCAGAGCTGGAGCGTTCGAACGACATGGCCAAGCCAGCGGAGCCGCTGTACTTTAATTCGCTGCACCATGTCTATGACGTTGTAAAACTCATACAGCTCATCGTTCCATCGTCTGCGGTACTCGCCATCGCCAACGCGTAAAGGCGCGTAAATCTTTCACAGAATCTTTCTCTCGAAAACTCCAAGAGCCGCTTCATCAGATTATTTCATTGTCCATGCCTCCGCGCCATACACCAGCGCAGGCATGATGATTGACTTATAGAATGTGATCTTTGTTTGACGAGAGAGGACTTTAACCTACATATGTAACCTATGCTTAGAAGGCTGATCCCGCGGTAGTTGGCACGAATTGCGGGGTCGCCTTTGGCAGATCCCGCTTAAATTCCAGACGTCGGGCATGCGTTCATCTGACCATATACTGCATAAGAGTTGATGCATGCACCTTTTAGCTCCACGCTGCCGTACATGAATAGCTCGGCCCGCAGGCCGTCAGCTCCAGTAGCGATAGCGATCCGAGTCATTGTTAGGCCCTCGGAGTGTACGTACGTCTAAAACACTGGAAGCATGCCTTCCGTCTATCACGACATGGTCAATTTGGTTTCTCGTTTTTCGATCTGAAGACAGCCATGTAGCTTTATGGATCTTTTTGTGCTGGAATCTGTACTACATATTACCATGTTTCGGACCCCGGTGAAGTCGATCAGCCTCAGTCTGTTGTCGGACGTTTCGTCGTGGAGGCTGAATTTTCCGACAGTGGCGCCAAAGATCCTTGCCTTGCCCACCCTGACATTGAAGTCGCCAATCACGATTTTTATATCGTGTCGCGGGTAGCGCTCATATAAGAGATCCTTGAACGCTTCGTCCTTCTCTTCCATCGGGGCATGGGCACAGATGAGCGATGAGTATCAGTCTGCGACCTGTTTAAAACATCTCATTTGACTGAGTTAAAGCAATTATTTATTTGAAAGTTATATTACAATATGGGTGTCAGACGAAAAAATTTTAAGAAGGTTGCCACCTGGTTTTAGAAAGCTTAAAAGCTCAAGTTAAAGAAATTATTCATTGCCCAACACCTTGAATTTCCAAAACTTACTTTTTAAGAACATATAATGTTTTGAAAATTATTTATTTTAATAAACAAAATTAAAATTGAAAAAATTTTCAGCACGTTTCATATAAAGTTGTTTCTTATTTTTCAGCAATACACAAATGAATAAAAATTATTTCTGTAACATTCATTTCTGTAATTTCTTAACAGGTTTGGTTATTATAATTTTTTTAATAAAAAGCTGATGAAATTTAGAGGAGATTTGTTGTGCCCGACTTTTGAAATTTTTTTGTTTATATTAATTTTTTAGTGCAGAAGGAAGAGAAAGTAGTGATTTTTAAGATAATCTATTCTCCTGTTTCTGTTAATGGATGTTATATAATAAAACTTGATTGAAAACAATTATTGGGTTCCCCCAAACCAAAAAAAGGCGCACAAGAAAAATTTGAAATGTTATAAAAAGTGTTTACCATATATTAGAAACTCTTTTTTTTACTTTTTATAAAAGCTATAGGTATGCAACTTGAACCTATTTAATTTTAGTAAATTGAAAATTTCAAGAGATTGAGAAATCGCGTTGATTATTACACTAAAACTTAATACGGTATCCAAAATTTTTCTAAAAAATTCAAAAAAAATCAATTTTAAATTTGGTAAACAATTTTTATAACATTTCCAATTTCTCTTGTGCAATTTTTTCGTTTTGGGGAACCCTTTAATTTTTTCGACATGTTTTTATTATGCAGCATTCAATAACAGGAACTGGAGAATCGATTTTCTTTAATGTTGCTGCTTTGTATGCCTTTTGCACTAAACAAATATAAGTTCAAAAATCGGAATCAACAAATCTCTTCCAAATGTAATCAGTATTCATTAAAATTAAAATTAGTCAAATCCCCCAATTTTTTTATTTCAGACCACCGTGTAGCGCCTTTTGGGTCAAAATTAAAAAAAAAAATTACAATGCTTTTAGAAAAAGGTACAAAATTTTATGTTAAAAATTAAACTTTCGAAACTTTGACTAAACTTTCAAAATTTATATGGGAATTTTCTTAAAAGCTAGAAATTTTTTGACAAACGCTAATGTGCTGTGTATACATGCATAAATATATATGTAGATACTTAATAAAAAAATCCTCGTTGAAATTAGTAAAACAGAAATCGGTATTAAAAAAAATTGGCAACTTTCAAAAAAATATTTTTCTCCATTAAAGTTCTCAAAAATACCTTTTATTGGATATCCAGATTAAGTTATTTTAGTTAAATTATGTAGAATTGAAAATAAGTGGTAACCTTACATCAATATCGTAAGGGACCACACTTACTATAGTTATGGCAAAGCGTTGTTTAAGAGCTTTCTTTTAGCACCCGAAAAGAGTAATATTGTATCTAAATTTTCTGGACGAAGACTTAAATAAATATACGATAGAAAATAGGTGGCAACTCTATTCCAAAATAATTATGAATTGGGGATTTTCAAAACACTTTTTATTTGATACCCATATTATTATGTGTTATTAGTTTGTAACCAGTTTCGAATAGGTGGCAACGCTATAGTAAAAGTAAAAGTAAAGTAAAAAAATATTTCTTGATACTTGATTATATGAAAACCTTTAACCGACAAATTTTTTGCTGGTAAAGTTTTTTTAGTGAAAAACTTGAAAAATGTGTAAAAACCGGTCTTAGTTTTTATAATTTTTAAATTTTTTTTTGGTACCTACCTTTGGTTTTACTTTTTGACCAAACTAATTTGCATAAGGTCTTTTTAACGAGTAAATTTTTTGAACAAGAATATGTCTACAGATTAATTTAAAGTGATTTAAAACAAGTAAGAAAGTCTAAGCTCGGGCGGGGCCGAACATTAAATACCCGGCGCAAGTACTACATATATGGCTTTTCACCTTTCCGAAAGCTACCGCTACATGGTAAGCCGGGGTGTATCAATTTTGAATAAATTAGTGTCCTTAAATTTCGAAATATTGACGTTTCAAGCATTTCTAAAATTTACCGTTATATGAAAAGCCGTAATTTTAGTCCGATTTCAATAATTTTGAACGTTTCGCTTTTACGTGGCAAGCACAATAACCATACCGAGTTTGGTACAAATTGGTGGAACGGTTACCGAGATACATATATGTGATCATAAGTGGGCGGTGCCACGCCCATTTTCCAAAATGTTATGATAAGCGTATTTCCTGGTAAAGAATTGTTGCAAGCATCAATTTTGAATAAATTAGCTTTAATATTTACTGATTTATCGAAGATTTCGTATTTCTCCAAATTACCGTTATATNGCACACTGTAGCGAGCCACGTTAACATCTGACTTTCTCCACAGCGCAGTCAGCGTCTGTACGTCAGCGTCGCTGCCAATTTAAAAGCATCCAACACATAAAAATCGTGCAAATCAAAAGAAAATGAGAGGAAATAGCATAAATACAAAGAAAAAAGTAAACGACATAAAAAGGAAATGAAATAAAAAATGCATGCGTTGTCCTTCAACCCTTTCGCTGTGCGCCAGCAAATAATTTGCACCAAAACAAACAACAAAACGAAGCAGCCACATACTACAGACTACATACATGACAACTGCCTGTCATGCCACCCCGCTCACACCACCCCCCCTACACAGACGCAAACGACTTGTGTCCACCTAAAAAAAGAAATTCAAATTGCATGGAGCTGAAGGAAAAGGGGTAGCGGAGGGTGGCGGTTGCGCATAAAAAACGACTTTGATTCCAGTGAAAATTCTAACCACCCCACCACCCACTTAGGTCGCTCTGCTAACACAAAATTCACAAACATACATACTTGCACACTCATAACGGGTGATTTTTTAAGAGCTTGAT
>NW_016186014.1:0-4746 GCF_001687245.7 Rhagoletis zephyria | reverse complement strand
TCGTGAGCACTTATAAAATTACGCAATTATTGACCGTATCTGCGTCCGCCTAATTGCGCAATGATTGATCAAATTCGTTATTTTTCTGAAAAAATTTATTTGTATCATATAATGAAAACATACTGGTGAAAAATGCCTATCAGCTCTTCGAATTAACTGAATTTTCAAAATTTTCAATTTACTTAATTTTCCATTTTTACTTTTTTTGTTCTATTTTCGAATTTGTACTATTTTACATAANAATTTAGAATTTTATGAAATTATGAAACTATTAAATTTCTTGAAATTTCTTATTTTTAAGAGAATTTCCAAAATTTTAAAAACTGTCGAAATCTGGGAGATTCTAGATATTTTGGTAAAATGAGAATATTTTGAAATGTACAAAATTATTGAGATTTTAGAAATTTTTATATCTTCCAAAATTTTGAGAATTTTATTTGTTATTGTTATTGGTCGTAACATTTTTGAAAAATTACAAAAATTTTCCACTTTTATAAACATTTATTTTGTGCTTTGTCTAGTAATATCATAAATTTTGTGTTTCTAGTTAGGTTTTCGTTACTCGAAAATTTTACCTCAAAGAGGTGTTTTATTCGATATCATTCATTTTGGGAAAGCAAATTTAATATCAACGCGAATCCAAACAATATAATTTTAAAAATTATTATAATCAAATTAGAAGAATATATTCATTTTTAACCAATTGACGTTATTTAAAGCGAATTTTTTTTAATTTTGAAGCGCAATATCTCAACAACTAGATTTTTCCCAGATATAAATAAGCTATATATAAAATAAAAGCTAATATTTTGGGCTAAATTTGAGAAAACCTAGAAAAAAGTCGGCTTATCAATTCTTAGTTTTCAGGCATAAACAAACATGTCATAGCTTGTTTTAAGGTCTTTCCACTGATAACCGTGTAAATGGTATGGGTCGAGTGGTGGGGCCTCAGTGGCAGTTGGAAAAATTACCTTTTTTGATTTTTAAGATTTTGGAGTATAGTTTCCGAAGCTTTAATACATTTTCTAGATACAATCGCCAAGACCTTTCCAATTATACCTCAACCATGTCGATTCGACGTCTGGATAAAAAGTTCCAAATCTCGTTATAAGCGAGGCAACTTTCAGTACTGCGCCTGCTTTCGTCATTGGACGCACTGCCGAGCGTTGTGATTAACATTTCAACATGAACTGATTCTAACTACCTTCCAAAGCATACCCACACGAGCGAGATCACACCTCCGCAGCTTTTAGCTGAACAGGTACCAGGCCACCGGCACCCGGCGTCTTGAAGGCGTTGAATAAGTTTATAGCCCAGCTTAGGTGATGCTCGCTCAATTACTCCAAGTCCTAGGCTACTTAAGATTCCGTACTGACGTATATAGTGCGAACTACTTAGAAAGTAGTCAATAATAATTCCAGTTACTCCACGCAGTTCATTGGCCAATTTCTCATCTCATTTTCGTTGTAACCTCAGACTTATAGATTACACATACATATGTACAATCTTATATAATATGGCAGTTCTTGATCAAAGCCCTAAGATCAAAGACGTCCTACATCAATCAGTGCGGTTTGCTCTTGCCCATGTGAAAGATAAGAGGAAAGGATCTTACACTCGCAATTTTGTACTCTAAGGTGAACCTTACGAAGAACTCGTTAGTCGATTCCTTAGAAAAATTCAGGTTTTCAAAAGTGGTTATTTCTACCCAGATATCCGTAAGCATTGTTTTGGCACGCGAATTTTCAGCACTAAACTGTATATAGTATGTTTGTAAATTTATATATTCAGCTGATCTGAGAAATAGTGAACGCTTGGACCTGTATAACCAGAGGTGAAAACTCCCAGCTAATAGGGAGCCAGCGTGAGATCTAAGTGCTCCATTATGATAGCAGTTACAAAGCTAGGATAATTTAACCTTTTGTACATATCTAATTCTTCATTTATACCTTGAGTTACACATTTTCTGAACAGGCGTTTGCCGGTTGTCGTGTCCAGGATTCATCTATAGTCTCTGAACCTGACGCCCCTGGCTCAAGCAAGTACGTATGCATTTATTTGGACTTCAGTTGTTAATAATTGCCCTCAGATGTATTCATATGGAAGTAGATAAATATCTTGTAAATATAAAAATTATGCTGGTGATTGGTTATGCAAACGCAATAAAGCTAATTTGTTAATATGCTAAAAATTCAAAAATCACTTTAAAAATTAACCCTTATATGCCGAACCTATGTATGTTGTGATGCACATTGCTTTTCTTCCCACACTGGATGCGGTTGCTGCCACTAATCATGTGAAATGGAGGGTAGGCTCGATATTTTTTTTTTTAAGTTTTCAATAGCTCTTCAAAAATGCATTTACATGCAATTAGGTATGCAAATTAGCCAAGTGGAATTGAAAATTTCACAATCAACATTAATTGATCGACGTGTGTCAGCAATGTTTGGCGACGATTACTACACGACTATACGTATGTATGTACTATATCAGGAATTGTGAAAAATTATGAGCAAGAGGATTTTGAAAATTAAGTAGTTTGTAAAAATCTGTTTTGATTGCATCAGCACATTTTTATTGAAAATTATCCAAAATTAATTTAATTGCCAAAAATTTGTTATCTTGGACAAACTGCGAACAATTGAAATAAATTTCTTAATTGACATGAAGAATTTTTTCAATTGATTTGCTCCGATCTCATTCATTTTGACATGATTTTCACCAAAGTACATCAGAACAATGGTTACCTGATATTTTTTTGTTCCACAAAAGGTGCACCGAAGTTGAAAAAAGTGCAACAATGCATAGCTTAATTCGAATTCAATGCACTTTTAAGAACCCTGCTACTACAATCAAAAGCAGTTTAATCCTTTAAGAAAACATGTCAGTTGATTTATTTTCTGCATACCGCTGCTGTC
Organism: Rhagoletis zephyria; assembly: GCF_001687245.7. Classification (NCBI taxonomy): domain Eukaryota; kingdom Metazoa; phylum Arthropoda; class Insecta; order Diptera; family Tephritidae; genus Rhagoletis; species Rhagoletis zephyria. Next base: position 1,828 of record NW_016186014.1, on the reverse strand, counting down.
AATGCCTGCTATGTATGTAGCATAAAACGACAATTTGAAGATACAGATCGTATGTGGAGATAAGCCAAAGGACTACAACAAATCATAATTTCCTTGCAGTGATCGTTGAAATGCTTATCTGTTAGATGAGATCAGCGGCGGTTGTAGGTACAAACAAAGGGCAGTCGCTGCGAAAGCGTGTTTGCTTTGAGTCAAGCAGTGGCCTTTTCACTTTTAAAAAGCAAAAAAAAATAAATAAAAATTAACAAAATAGACATTCAAGATTCTAAATTAAATAAATGTCGAAAAGTAAACAGAGTGCCCTAAATCAACTAATTCGTATATAATTAGCGGCGAAGAGGCTACCTGTTCACATTTATCTTACGTATTAGAGGTTAATGTACCTTAACCCTAGTGTGCTCAACCAAATTAATTAACCTTGTAGTCCAACCGGGGTACCTGGGTAGCCACTTACGGATTTATATCTAAAAATATGTATTAAATATATTCAGATACGAGTTTGTTTTCGTATCGATCGTTTACTTTACGCATATAAATAATAGACTAAATTTTTTTTGCACGTATGCAAATGTACAATTTTTCATAATTCATAATTTCTTTGTTTTTATTGCCTGAAAAGTCAAAAAAATTTTTATTTTTTTATTTTATTAAACTAAATAGGTATTATTTTTAATATTATCTATATAAGAGCTCAATTTAATAAATAAACAATTAAAAAACAATATTATTTGTTATACCTTACTTATTTATACATCTCTCCGCCTATTTAAAAAGTGGGTGCCCGGGTACCCCCGGTTGGACTCTTCGTGTACATTTTTTCAAATTCTAAAATTTTCTGAGCTGAAAAGAATTATAAAATATTTTGTAAGCTTTTCTCGATTTAAAATCAGTCAAATCGTGGGGAACCGGGCGGATTTTATAAAAAAGAAAAAAAGTTATTTGATACAATATGTGTCGCTGGGTACCCGGTTGGGCACACAAGGGTTAAATCAAAGTGATCAGATATTTGCAGGTTATTTGAGGATGTTTATTTACGCATATAGCTAGTAGAACAAGGGGCTTAATTATGTATGCATGTACACAATTGAAACTTAGAGAAACATAATTGAGGTCCATGACAAAAAAAGTCTTGGTAAATATTCCTTTGAATGTAGGAAGAAAAAACCTAAATTTGATTATTGTTAACGAATGTTTATCTCATGCGAATACTAACTAAGATATTTTTTCGTAGAAAATATTATTTTGAGAAGGTATTTTATTTTCAATATAGTACAAATTTTATTTAAATCTAATTATTTAAATAATTTCAAAGTTCCAAGCCTTATATATTTGGATTTGCCAGCAGTGAAAATTCTGGAATAAAAGCGTCACCCTTCGTCTGGTAATTCGTTCATTTCTGCTGTAACCATCAGTTAATTCAACCGTTTTTTGAGGTTTTTATTCTCTCCATTTCACCCAACAAATCGCACCACTCCCAATAACCAAATATACTTAGTTTCAACACTGTTGCTTGCTCCTTAAAATTGTTATTGCATTTGTTTGTTTGTTAACATTTTGTACTGAACAGCTGATTATTATTTGGAAGATTGATATCTAAAGCAACCTATCTATCAATCTTGCTTGTCTAGTCCAAACACAGGGTTGCATATCCAATATTTAAATAGCCAATATTGGAGTTAATCAACAATCTGTACTTAAATAGGCTATCTGAAATTGTGTGATGTATGTAGATAAAAAAAAGTTGCGCATTCAGTAGTCAGTCAGAACGACGTTTGTCCTACGAGTGAAATTGTGATCTGCCCAATCCACAAAAAAGGTGACGCCGCCA
>NW_016186013.1:0-4746 GCF_001687245.7 Rhagoletis zephyria | reverse complement strand
ACCTTGAAAAAGTTCAATCGCGATTCGCTTAATTTATGCTTATTTTTTTTTGCATTCAAATTCCAAGCGCAACTTAGTTACGAAGAAGGAAAAATTAAAGAAATAAAGAAATGGTATGAAAAAGAGTTAAAATGTTAAATATGTAGATTAGCTGAAACGAAGTGAGCAGGAGTAAAACAATAAATAAGAATAAAAGTGGAGTAAAATAAAAATATACAATACAATAAAATACATAAAATACAATAATTAAAAATTAATCAAATAAAACCAAACAAAAAAATTAAAATTAATTATATTAAAAGAATATTTAACATTTTTTACAATGGAATCGAAATTTTTTTATGAAAAATCAACATTTTTTTCAAAATAAGCTTAACGCTGATGTTGTGTTAAGAAAGAATTAACAAATTCATATAAAAAAGATGTTGTTCAAGAGTGCAAAAAAAAAACCAACAAAAACACAGCAGATGCTGGTGCTATGAAATTGAAGCAATTGTATGATGAAAAAAACACAAAAAGATTTAAAAAAAACGATACAAATTCAAGGCCAGACTGCTTGCTACCACTCCATTGCTTGTTGTTAATTAAGCGTCAGTGGCTGCCACGTTTTTGCTGCTGCGCTGGTTGCTATATCACCTTTACTATGTTTTTTTGTATGTAATTCATCCTCATATTCTCAGCTTCTTGTTCATCTTCTTTTTCTTTTCCAAATTAGCTACCTTTTTCACTTGATTCTTTGCTTTAATCAAAGTTTATTAAATGCTTGTCTCGATTTAGCTTTGAATGTGTTCTACGCATATACATACATACATACATACATATGTAGTACGTACTATGAGTTGAATAACCGTTTGATGGATGTATGTATGTGGTATGGTGCGATGGTGTAACATTATACTCTTATATAGATGTGCATATACATACGTATGAAGTCGTAAAAACTCCAAGAAGGTGTATCNACAACAATCTAAAGAATTACAACATTTTAAGGAGAATCTAGTGAAGCTACCCCATTGAATATAGTAATAGATATATGTAGATAGAGTGATATACAATATCAGACATATCATTTGCAACAAAATTAAAAAATGTTATTGTTTGCTACTTTTGTATGTATGTTTATTTATTTATTTTTAATAATTTTCATTTAAAATATAGTTCGATTTATAACAGAAACCACACAAATAAAAGTTTCAAAGCTTGTACAAAGTTCACAAAAATTAAGCAAACTTAAAAAAATTTGCTTCAAAAGTTCAACTTTTTTATGCAGGATTTTTAGGCTACCCATTCAATCTTAGTAGGTACAATAAAGTGAAACTTTCAAGCTACCAAAGATTACCCTTGATTTTTTAGAATTTTTTTCCAGGCTGACGTTGTTGGTACTGTTTATGCTGGTCCTTAGATAGAGAAAGTCCTTCAATACTTCAAAGTTATAACTGCCAACAATGACGTGTTGCTCTGTCTTGTATTCATTCACCGCTAGGCCAATCTCTTTAGTTTATTTTTCTAAGTTGGAAAATGCTGCGCGTAAGTTCCTAAATTTCAGGCCGACGGTGTCGATATCATCTTCATACGTCAGCAGCATAGTTCTTTTGTTATATATGTTGTCGTTGCGATTCAGATTGGCATCTCTTGTTACGCTTTCCAGCATCACATTAAAAAAGTCGCACAAGAGTGAATCGCCTTGGGAGAGGTCCTTCCCAATCAATCACAAATTTAGACATGTTGTCATAGACGCAGCTTCTATCCACGCTATTCAAAAAGATGGTGTGTGTCGATTTGCATATTTAGTGTCTTCTCGAGGATTTGACGTGCAGTGAAAATCTGGTCAATGGGGGACTTTATAGGTCTGAAGCCGCATTCATCAAACACAATTGAATGGAAAATTCTTAACTTTGCGCAATTAGACTGAGGAAGCATTCTCACTTGATTCATAATTACACAACCTTTTCGGGTCAAAGAGTTTTGACTTATTCCTTAAACTCTATTCTTGTACACCCTAGAGGCTTTAACTAGCTTTCCCGCGACCAAAAGCTTTGCAAAAAAAACCACACCCACTTCCCATATAACGGTATTTTCGAAAAATACAAGAACTACGATATTTCAATAAATATTGGATCCAAATTGTTGAAATTAGTATGTGGAGTAGAATTTTTGTATTATGAAATTTTTGGAAAATGGGCGTGACCCTGCCCACTTATGAGGAAATGCTGTATCCGAGTAGCCGCTTTGCCAATCGTTACCAAACTTGGTACGAGCCTTGCCTAGGATCTACATAGCTAAGACATTTGTTGAAAATCTTTCAAATAACCACGCCGACCTGCCATATAACGGTAATTTACAGAAACCCGAAAACTGCGATAAATCAGCAATTACTGAAGCTAGTTCACTTAAAATCGATTATTCCAATAACCACTTAGCATAAAATTAGATTGTTATACATTTTTGGATAATGGACGTGCCGCCGCCCACCTCTGACCACAAATGTGTATCTCGGTAACCGATTTGTAAATTTCTACTAAACTCGGTGCACTTAATAACCTTGGTACAAAAAAGCATTTCGTTGAAAATTATTCAAATCGGATTAAAATTACACCCAGATACAGATATATGAAAGCTCCGATGTTTCAATAACTAACGCTAATTTACTCCAAATGAATATTTACAGCAATCTCTTAACAATAAATAAGACTGCTATAGACTTTTAGGAAGTGGGCGTGGCACCGCCCACTTTCTGGCTACAAAGGTGTATCTCGGTAACTACCTACTATACCGTTAAGTCTAACTCAGCATATAATCGAAAACGTTTGAAATCGGAAAAAAACACCCCTGCTTATCATGCAAAGGTAATTAGAGAAAGTTGAAATTACGATATTGATACCTGCGTCGGGTATATAAAGTTCGGTTTCGTCCGAACTTATGCTTCTCTACTTGTTTCTATGTAAAGCCCTACAACTAAAAACATGTTTCCATTTATTAGCACATTTTTCTTACTTAAATTTCAAATAAAAAGTGCAACATTATTTGCCATTAAAAATGTTATCTCATGATACCCCAATAACTATCATTGCAACATCGTGAAAAATAATAAATAAGGCAAAGCATGGCATTAGTAACACACTTAACCAAAAAATGTGTTGTTGATGGTTCACAATGCTCCCGGCCTTTTACAGCGTGCCAGTCAACTGCACCAATCGAAGCAAAAAGCAAAATAAAACAACAAATAACTACAAGTCATTTTCACAAGTTTTCCAATCGCCAACAACAATCAAAGACGTAATCGTTGTCTGATAGATACTTGCAACAACAACATAAGCAGCTATTGGTGTGCAGAAACTCTGTAAATACCTGACGGGCAAGGGCGGATGCAGTAAGAGTGGACTAGCGCAGAAGCCGTATCTATAACATATACCAGTATCCATGTGATTATAGAGGGCTTACAAATAAGTATGCTGGTATGTATGTATGTATGTGCTATAAACGTTTGCCGCATCAGTAGTGCAACATGAGTAATAATGCCAGAGAAAAGAAGTCAAACCAAGCCATAGCCAATTACCGTTACAGCGGGTGTCGAACAGCTGTTCGAAACATGTTGCAATGCATAATATGCAAACAGAGCATTGAGCGAGCGCAAATCAAGCGAAAAAATGCCGGTTTTCGTTTACAAACCATGCATTCGCCGACTTTGCTCCCAGCGCGCTGCAGTGTAGTGCTTGGCGCGACACATCTGGCTACTACCCACTTTCTTGACTTGCCTTATTTATTTACAGTTATGCAATTTTTTCTTGATTTGCCATTTGATTACATTTGTATGTACACACATAGTATGTGCATATCTATGTACACTAGGGTGGTCCTTAAAAATCAAATGAACGTTGTTTTTTTTTTAGTGTCACCCCCTCAATCGGTAATACCACGGTCATGGATGCCAAACACATATAAATTTTGGTCCCGATGAGACTCAAAAAATTAAAATAATTTTTTTTCATCTAATACCGAAAATCGATACTACTATAATCAGAGATATCACATATAAATTTTGGTCCCGATTGGAGTCGGTTAAGGCCAGATGCCTCTATGGCCTCAAAAAATTTAAAATATTATTTTTCATTTAAAGGCCAAAATCGATACCACTACGGTCGAGGATATCCCATATAAATANCCCGCCTTAACCATCTCCAATCGGGACCAAAATTTATATGTGATTTCTTCGACTATGGTAGCATCGACGTAGGGGTTGAGGATTAAGAAATCTGATGTAACAATTTGCTACCTACATTTAAGGACCACCCTAATGTACACACATAGTATGTATGCATGTATAAGCATATGTAGTTCATATGAACATGTCAGTGGGTTTATGGTTAATGAGGTACATGTTTCTCAAAACTTTTTCCTGTTACCATTTTTATTTTTATTAATTAATATAAACCATATAATTAGGGCTCGGAATCTCATGCAAATGCATGTGTTTATTGGACATCTTCAGATGGAAATGGTTAAGCTATTTTTACAAATCATGGAATTTCCTTTTAAATAGCATTCAAACGTTAGGGCACATTTTGCAGTAAATGCATATTTATTGCGAATATTTTAGCTTATTTTACAATAAATGCATGCCCAGTTTGCATATTTTTGCTTTCTTTGATTTACAATCATTTAAATCTATGGCGAAATCTCTTGATTAAAAAAAAATTCAATTTTTCCCAAATATTTATCTAAACCACTGTCAATGCTCCTACTTAA
>NW_016186012.1:0-4746 GCF_001687245.7 Rhagoletis zephyria | reverse complement strand
TCTGTACCACTTACAACTTTAGACATAAATAAATAAATAAATAAAAATAAAAAAAATAAAAAATAAAAACATAGCAAAGGTAAAGGAAAATGTAAGAATTTGCAGCTCGAAGTGCTAACTAATGAGATATGGTTCACTGGCTGCGAATGAATGAAAAGAGCGCGAAAAGACATTAAACAAAATCCATTTTTCTTAATTTCAGTTGTTTGAGCAATGAACTTTGGCTGATTTGAAAAGTTACGTATACGCCGCGACACACTGCCGTATGTTCATAGAGGCAGAGGCGATACAGGGTAAGCATTTTACAATAAAGAGAAAAAAATTTAAGTTAATTTTTGACTTTTTGTATTTTAAGAAAAATATACCGAATATATTTAAAGCAAAATTAAATGGCAAGATTTACCTAATATATATAACCGGTAATGTTTGTCTTTTATTTTTTAGGAAATGATAAAAATCAAAGTTACTATTTGAATTTTTCGTCATATCTGTACCAGATAGCAGTATTGTGCGCACTCAAATACTAAAATTTTAAAAGTACCTGTCACGTTACAAATGACCTTTGAATACCCAGATACCTGGAGTAGACCAAATTGCTCCAAGAAAAATATTACTTCCATGAGTGCGTTCATACATAACTAAAAATGTATGTATGTATGTACGCAAGACTTTTGGACTTTACATTTTTCGCGATTCTTCCTGTTCGAAATTTTTTACATACGCATGGGACTTATCCGGGACTTAAGGTGTTAAATTTTTTGAGATCATACGGAACGTTTAGAGATTTTCAAGACTACTTTGTGATTTTAGGAACTATTTCGGGTTTCGGGAATACTTCGGAATTCTCTTGACTATTTGTCAGGATTTTCAAGACTAATTATGGTTACTCACTACTATTTCGGGATTGTCGGGACTACTTCGGGGCTTTCGGAATTGGAGCGATTCACGTCTAGAGATGCCGTTTTCGAATTGGCTAAATGGAAGATTGATTGATCGAACCCTTACGATTCGATTTTTTAGTTCCAATTCGATCCGTGAATCGATTAAAAGAATTCCGAGATTTCTTCTCAATTGATGCTTATTGATATATGGTTTGCCCCAAAAAATCTATAAAATTTTAGAGAAATTTGCATTTAGCTCAGTTTACGAGCACCTAGTATAATTACGAGGCAATTGTGATGCGTAAACGACCTCGTTAGCTTCAGTGTTGCCGAGGGGCGGAAATTTTTATACTAAAATGTATGATCAAAAAATAAAAACAAATAAAAAATAATAATAAGTGAATGAAATTAATGAATTTCATCCATTGAAATGTATTCACAAAACCCTGTTTAATCTGTTAAAGAGCCATTTTACGCACCTATTTACACAATTACAAAAGGGAGGCGTTTTCGTAACAGCCTCATAAAATTTCGCGCTTTACGCAGTTTAAGGCTTCCCGAGTTTAAGGGAATATCCCGTATATAATATTATGACTAATACTACAACGAGAACTCCAAAAATTTGATTTCCAAACTCTTGGCAAATTTTCATAAATATTTTGCACTCCTAATTACTCTCTTTAATTTATCTAAAAAATTTTCAAAAGTATTTATGGATTTTTAGCTACTTGATAGCTTTGAAACTAGTGCGAACAGCGTTTTTTAAAAATTACTTAAAATGAAAGTTTGGCCAGATCCCCGCGTTTTGTTTCTTTATAATAATTAAGCAAAATATGTTATTTCACAAAATATATGAATCCATCTTGAGATATCGATTTATTTTATGACGATTTCTTACCGCAACGATTATTTTTATTTCCATTCGAACCGACTTAAAAATAGATTTTTTTATTTCGATCTGGCATATCTATTCACGTCAAGCTCGCGGGCTGAGCGAGTTTTAATGAAAAAGTGAAAGTTGAATCTGTTCGCTTGCAGGAATTAAAAAACGAACAAAAAAACGAAAAGCGAAGTTTTCAAGATTTTAATCGATCTGAGTCGCCTCTAAAATTCGTTAATTTAAATCTATTTTGAAATTTCTATATAATTTGGACTATGTTGTTCTTCTCTAAGCAACGAAGGGCCACTCATGTCATCTAGCGGCAAGCGCACTCTCGTGCGTATCACCATAATGTTGTTATAATTTTGGAACTAATTGATGTTTGAATATGAAGCATTTCTATAATGCTACATTAAAAATTAATTATATACGAAACTTTATAGCACAAATTTTTCATTTGAAAAAAACCCCCCTTAATTTTTAATAAAAAAAATTTTAAAAATAAACGGGATTTTGGTTTTAGTAAGCATTAAAAGGTATTGTTAAGCCTAGATTCTTTATACCAGTTTGTATTTTATTTTGTGAAAATCGGAAAATGTAAAAAAACTACCTTTTTTATTAATTATCTCTATGTAAAAAAGAATACAAAATAAAAAATACTAAAAATTACCTTCATTAAGAAAAACTACAAACGGATTTTCCTTTGAATTTTCACCATGAAACTGTAATAATTTTAGAAAATGCATAGAAATCTATAGGAGTCATAGTTATCGAGATTTTTCCCCATTTTGTGTCTGCTTCTCAGCTGGTCGAAAAGAGGGCAATGAAACGGCAACATTTTTTACTGAAACGAAAACGCCATAAACATCGAATTGAGTAACCGAGTTGTAGCTTTCAAAAACGTTGGGGCACCTAAAAGGATATTGTCCATTGACAAGTAGTATGTATGTATATCTAATCAACCTTGGCTTACATTCCCATTTGTCTAGCATTTATCCACTTTCCTTTTTTTACTATGCAATTTATTATTTGCTGACAGCTGCATATAAACTCACGCGAACTACCTACCCCCTTCATAAATGCATTATCATTAAATCGAATCGAATATAGTACAAATATCCGAGCTGCATGTTTTCAGTGAAATTACAGCTCAAGGAATGGAGGGTTTCATTCATATTTCGGCTTTGACATATGTATGTATTTATATACCGTTAAAACATTTCTATAATTTTTACGCACATATTTAAAGCACACATATCAAGCCCTACCCGCCAAAAAGGCGTAAGTGAGTGTTTTTCAGCCGCGTAATTGCTACTCGTGCCTCGTCATAGTCAGGCGGCGGGACATCGACTGGGGGCTCGGATTCGACTTCTGCACAGCTTTCAGTGCTGCTACAATTCAATAGTGTTGAAGTTTAAAAAACACCATTCATAATTTAAAAGTAAATATTTTCAAGGAAATAACCTTTTCTTACGTCAGCAAATTTTGGAGAGAGCGGGGCTTCCGTTGACGAGGAAAGTGTTTGTACCTTGAGGCGATCAAAAAAAAAAAACAAAATCGGAATTTTAAGACTCTCACCCACTAGGATTATTATATATCGAAAAAATTATACCTCTGTTTTTTTTTTATTTTGAAAAAAAAAACAGTTTTTCGTAGAAATGATGTTGAGTTCTCGAAAATCGATATTTTTTCGATCGGAAAACTCTGTTTCTCTTGAAAATACTTTTAGTAGTAATACCCAATTTTTTTTTAACCATTTTTTACTAATAACTATTTTTTAAAGGTCGCCTAAAAACCACAAAAAATGCATTGGAGGACCCAAAAAAAATCTATAGTATTAAAAAATGGTGAAATTAACAACTGTGTATTATTATTGACCTCCTGAAGAGAAGCAGAGTTTATCTATCGAAAAAATATTGGCTTTTAAGAATTCTAAATAAAAGATTTTTATTTTCATATAAAATACATGGAAAACTTTAGGAGCGCCCTCAGCTACCTCTAAATATTTTTTGATTTCGAAATAAAAAAGCAGGGGTAAATTTTTTCGATATTGAACAATCCTAGGGGCTGAGAACATTAAAATTCGGATTTTATTCCTCCACATACTTTTTGAACCCCCCTAATGTACATATCTATGTATGTATGTATGTATGCATGTATAAAAAATGCATTAATTTTTATGAACATCATCAACATTTATTTGCCCTAGCATTATTCCAATCTGGCGAACTGGAAAATAACACTTGGTGAGCCAAAAAATTTACTACATACATACGTATGTATGTACGTATAGGACATAACCTTCAGAGATATTTTATGATATGTGGCCAAAACATATGTATATCTTTTAAGCATGACAGATTTAACCCTAAAATAACGTCGATGGAAAAATGCCAACTAAATAGCNTTGGAAAATAACACTTGGTGAGCCAAAAAATTTACTACATACATACATACGTATTTATGTACATGTAGGACATAACCTTCAGAGATATTTTATGATATGTGGTAAAAATATATATATATTTTTTAAGTATAACAGATTTAACCCTAAAATAACGTCGATGGAAAAATGCCAACTAAATAGCTGTGAAGCGCTGCAGTAGAGAGCAACATAAATATACAAATTTATGTAGGCACAATTACAAAGGAAACCACAGCTCTAGTGTGATACCATGTATAAAATTATAAATTTTAATGCACACCTTGATTTTAAGGCGCACGTAAAAAGCACGCATTAATGCAACATTCAACGCCCACCGCATTATACATAAGTGCAAAAAGGCAATGCAAAATGCAGCATGCATACATACATACATATGTATGTGTATGAAACTTTTATGTGTAGGCATGTACTTACTTACACATGTGCATGTAAAGCCTCGCCTTTACATTCAATATAATAACTGTAGTTTCTCTATTTCGCAGTTGAGTGCAGTCTATTTAATCAGCTTAAGTTCTCTGGCAATCAGCACTTTGAACTCT
>NW_016186011.1:0-4746 GCF_001687245.7 Rhagoletis zephyria | reverse complement strand
CAAAACAATTTGTATGATACTTGTGGCAGAGTGCAAAGCTTATTGTTTTCTGTTTGTTTTAAAGGTGGCTGCCACAAATGCGGCGCATCACCTTGGTGACTGACGGTCGTCAAAGCGAAAGCGCGAAATGAATTGAATACTTGGCAAACACTTAATTTGTTTTATTGTACTACTCGTAATTTTTTTTTGGTTTAGCCTCTTTATTTTTTGCTTTGCACAAGCACTTACTTGTGTACATATATTTGCATGTGCTCGTTGAAATTCCTGCGAAGTCATTTAAATTTTAAAATATGACAAGTGAAGTATGAGGCGACAAAAAAAGGTAACCGGCGGCTTCATTATATACTTAAAAAATACTTACACATGATTGTATAAAATGCCAATAATTGGATACTTTAATTGGTCAATAACGAGAAAAAGTAATAATTTCAATAAAACTTTTCTAAAAGGTTAGGTTAGGGTAAGATGGTTGCTGCAGACAAGGACATTCTAAGCCTTGGCCCCTTGGCGATCGAACTACGAACGGTAACTGCTAAGCTACAGCGAAAAACACTGCGTGTGAAGAGAAAAGCTTCGCAGATGGCTTATGTTGGCATGGAGAGTTCGTCTAGGCTGGTTAGAAGGTGCGATCTCAGGTGTTTACACTGGACAGCTTAAGAGGAAGTATTCCAATTTCCACACCTCGTCGTCCTCCAAGCATACATTCAGGAATCGGTTGATACTTTAGTTTTACCTCGTGAATTTCAAAAGACAGTTTGCATTCTATACACCCACTAGAGTTGAAAGACGCATTTTGTGCATCTGAGGAGATATTTTGACGTCCTCCGCCTACCCCCAGACATAGGGATCTTGTAGTGGCTTATATCCTGGTTTTCTCCTAGTGTTCGATGAGCTTATGTAAAGCCTATCTGCCCAAGAAAAAGGTACACCCACTCCCTCTTTTCCCGGTGAGACTGACTAGAGAGTGCATTTCCTGGCACGCCCATCCGCGACTCCCTGGATTGCGGTGTGATCAATCGCGATACCTATTGCGCAGATAAGAGTGGCTGTCAACTAACTGCGTGCCAGTGTAATATTGATTTGAATGCTAAATATTTACTTTGAGAGGCAAGCGGTAGTCAGAGCTATAGGGTGGTTCATGCAATGAACGAAATTCTTTACAGAATGCTATACCTCTCTCTGGATCGCCTCGCATTACTTCCAAATAAGATTGGTTTATGTCCCAGGGCTCAGTGATATTACTGGTAACTGCATGATAGATGAATTAGCGTAGCAGCGCACCTTTGAGGTTATTTCTTCCGAAAGGGAGAGTAAAGGAGTTCATGTGGTAGTTGGCGGACTGCTTCTGGACTGATGGAGAATACTATAAAACTCAGCTAGCGCTGGGCAAAACCCCAAAAAGCAGTGTTACAAACTTTTTTTTTGGCCAGCATTTGACCTCGCACGATCAAAGGAGCTTCTATAGCTGACTAAGCAAAAATTCTCAATTCTGATCGGCAACTCTAATACATTTCGGATCCCTATTTTCATAGCTGTTCGGAATATGATGTGGTGGAATCATCTCAACTTTTCCTTTCTAGCTGCCATGCTTTCGCAGAACTCAGGTATAAACAACTCCGCTCGGATTTCACCAGCACAGTCCGATGGGGATGGGGGTCAGCTGCCTACGGAACTTAATTTTAATCAGTTACCGTTTTGGGAAAAATTTATTACATATGTGGTCATATAATGAAAAACAAAAGAAATGCTCAAGTGAGTCACCCGCGGGGCCGCATGTGAGATGACTAATTCACGAGCAAAAAAAAAAAAACGGAAACTTTAACCTTCAGTAAACCAAAATCCGTATGCTACCGTTTGGGCATAGTTTGATGGAGACCCCAAAAAAAAACCCCTGAAATGGCTGCACAGTGTTATCAAAGGTTAGCGAAAAATTTGTTTTTCTCGTTTTTAGGGTACTCTGATCTCATTAAACGATTATGCGTAGCAATGCTGCTTTTTATCGTTATTGCTTCTATTAATTTGGCCTTCTTTAGCCTTTTGCCCTTTTTTAAGATTCAAATTTTCTAACTTATTTCGTTACAGCGCATTTGTTCGGTTATTAAATACCAAAATCGTATTTCACAATGGCTCTTGTTGTTATTATCGTCTGCTGCTTGGCTCTCAATAGACCATTACGAAAATGCTACTTAGAGGTATTTGACAAAATTGAAATTTATGTGAATTAAGTATGTGCAAAAAAGATTGAAAGGAAAATTGAAATAAAATAACAATACTAAGCGGCTCAGAAGAATGGGGGTCATATTAAAATTTAATATGATCAAAATAATGACTTGGAGCAGCAATTCCCTTTGAATGAGCTGTAGGACTCAAGCGCTTCACAATAATGTGCTGTGTTATATACGAAAAAGGGGATTCTCTGTGACTATTCTCCATAACTATAACGATTTTAAAGCTGTTTTGAAGCGTAGGATTGGTCTTATTCCCCCACCGGATAGTTCCGTAAGCGAGCTAAAGAAGCGCCTACCTAAAAAGGCTGCTCTGCCCTTAGCTTAAGCTGGGCAACTACAGAAGAAGTGCCCAACTGTCTACCATATGGCTAATGCCCTCTCTTGAGGAACGGAGCAGTTATTCGGTTTTTTTTTTTTTTAATTTGCCATAATTTTGCGGCCATAGTAGCCTTGTTGTTGTACAAGTGCAACGTCCTAATGGCCTACTAAATAATGCTATTTCTAATCCCTAATCTGCAGATAGCCGATTTTTACATCTATTTTCAAAAAGTGTCCTGCTTCTAAGCGTGGCCAAATTAAGTAGAGCGCATAACGATTACAAAAGATATTTGCATCACTATTCCCCGCCTGATAATTGACATTTACACATTTTTCAATATAACAATGACATTTATTGTCTTCGTTTGGCACATATGTACATATGTATGTACGTATTTATATAAGGACGTCTTCTATTGAATTTCGTTCGTAACAAATATTTGTAATACGTAATTCACTTAAGCATTTGACTTGTTTGCGCAACGCCACTTGTCCATCGACCCTCATTGTTGTCCACATGGANCTGCTTTTGACATATTTTACTTGGCATGTGCGAGTTGGCTGGCGCGCTTGTTATCTTTACATATGGCGATTTACTATTCCAATTGTGTACTTAATTGAACTTCATTTATACAACAATTTTCTTCGAAAATGCTTTGAAATTTTTTAATTTATCGGGCGATTACAAAATAACGTGCGGCGAGGGTATGCAATTTATTACATAATGCAATGCAAAAAACTTCGTCAATCGCTTTTCTCATTATCGAAATTACGCCTGTGATCTATCCCAAGCGTAGATAAATTCTTTTAAATTAGGTCCTCGCATTTTGTACGTGAGCGTCCCTGCTGTCGTCGTCCAACAGTGGGTGCCAAGTCGACGATGTTTTTTTTTTTACCGGAACGTCATCATTCGTGCGTACGACATGTCAAAATCGTAATCTCCGTTAATGTGAACTGGGCAAATTGTTCGGGGATTCCAATCTTCGCACAGATATACGAGCATATCAGACCAAATTGCACTCAACTCTCTCTCTGTAATCAACTCTGTGGGCTTTGCTCTTATAAGGCCGGAGTTTTGCTGTTCTCACCTCGCGCCACCAGCGTTCTCATTCAAAAGCATTGAGAAGTATTGCCTCAATTATTTATTTAAATTAAAATTTGGGAGTCTGTGATTTTATTTGCGCCTTCGTTTCTGCAGAAACCAGCCCTATTCTTGAAACCATTGAATTTCGACCTTTCTGATATAATTTTCAGACTGATTTTTTTCCCACAATGCAATTATTCATTTAAATAAAAATACATATTTGCCTAGAAAGGAGAGAAGAAGAAATTTCTGTTGTGCGTCTGGATCCTCTCACCAAATTGGAGGCACCTATAGGTTTACAATGCTTCCAAATAGCACATGGTTTTCTATGATAAACTGTTTTGTAGATCTGTCTAAGTGCAACCGCGTTAGAATAACCTTTTGAAATCACTAGCTTTAGAAGGAATAATCTCTTTGTAATTGTCCTAAGTAATGAATAGCAAAGATCGCCGTGTACTGCGAGTGTATCGAGTTTTGCTCTACTATAAATGGCTTTTTGAAAGTGAATTTCATAAAAAAGGAGTATTTCAGTGAATAAGTGTTTATATACATATTTACTTACATATGTGTTAAACATTTATTTATATGATTAAACGTATACATACATGCCTGTAGGTATGTAAAACAAAAAGATGCACTCCTTTACAAGAGTTGAGAAAGGTTGCGTATACGCAACGTCGCACTATGGGACTATAGCGGCCAAATAAAGTAAAAACGGATTAGCGAGTTCTGAAAAAGTAATTACGCAGATGCATAGCAAAATATCCAGCTAACCCAAACCAAAAGAAATTTTGTCATTACTCAAATAGTTCCAGCTGCGAGGAACTGCGAGTTCAGCTTGTATTCTTTCTTTTATAGACCCACTTCCTGTAAAATTTATTGAATTTTTATTGTCTGAGCTGAAAGGAATGACTCTGATATGTACATAAAATGAATAATATGCAATATAAGTTGGAAATTAAGTTGGAAGGTGTAGATATTAATGACTCGCCAGTCTATTAACCACAATCACCATTCAGCCAAAAATGGACGTTTTTCTGGACGAGATCCGTTTTCGATGGCAAGAACCCTGCTAGCCTTAGCTCAGCTTTTGTTGTATAAAATGTAAGTAAAATT
>NW_016186010.1:0-4747 GCF_001687245.7 Rhagoletis zephyria | reverse complement strand
GAAACCATGGGTTTAAAATCAATTTGGAGTTTGCCAAATTGCAAAAATATGGACTATAGTGTCTTAAAGAAGTGCTTAAATTTAGTATAAAAACATACTATAAGAAATATTTTGGTATGAGCAATCCATCTCTGAACTTATATTTTTCTTTAACTTCCACCAGCAAGCGTAGCAGTGAAAATTTTCACATTTTCTTTGAGACCTATTTTCGCGATTTGGCAAACTACAAACTGATTTTAGACCCATAGTTTCTTTGGCAAATTTGCTTAGAATTATATGTAGAATCCTCCTAAGCTATACGCGCATAGTCAAAAAAATAAAATCGACCTACCCTAATGGGCATCACTCTCCATACGAAACAAATCGGTACTGTTTTTCAACGCCCAAATTCATCATCGCGTGCGCTAAGAAAGTGAGACTGGAATTATACTGAAGTTGTTAAAGTTAAAATTCTAACTTCCAGCTATCCAAATTTATTTGGATGGCATATATTCCTTTTCAACGCACCGTACAGCTTTAAGCAATAAAGCTAGTAGCAAGAGCAAGATCCTCAAGTACCTAAAAAGTAATCTGCCGTTATGAAGTAAGCTATGCTCCCCCACGTCGTAAAAAGCCCTTCAGAAACGGCAAAACTTAGCTCCCGGAAAAGGAGCACAGAAAGCTTTTTTTTTAGATCATCATACTTTCAACCGGCGGAAACACCTACACTGCCATGCCACATAAGGATCCACTGTACTTATTTGGTGGGAAAGGTCCAACCTGAGCCTTAAAGCATAGCTGAAGGGCATGAAAAACATAGGCCTAACTGCCGCAATGAACCATAACATTGTTCTTGGTAGTCTTCAGCCCCATATCGATTCGATTGAAGTAGAACTTCTGCAAGTATCAAGGTCTCACCTACTTAACTCAGATTCCGTTGGGACAAAAAGCTTATCTGATGTACACTGGCATCTACCTACATTTGGAAAGGTACCCACCAACATTGGCCATTTTTTAATTCGCCCCACGTATCGCACCCATCTGTCATAATACGCGTTTGGGATACAACCAAAAGAGATGGTACGTGGTTTCTGGGCCTAAGACGTTGTAGATGTCAGTTATGGATGATGAACAAAGCAGCCTATTCGCAAGCAAAGTGCTGCTTCAATAACAACAAACTTTTTTGTATGAGGAATGGCCTGACTCACATCTTGTTCTATTTCTTCGTTGGCACTGTAACTGCTTAAGCGATTCTGGCCGAGTCTAATAAAGCAAAGCACGTCAGTCGTTTCTTTTCTATGCCATTTGAGGCCGATTAGAAACGCCAAGTGTAGCCAAGTCCTTTTCCACCTGGTTATCCCATCACAGAGGAGTCCTTTCTCTTTTTTACGTTTTGTATATAAAATAATCTACGTAATTGCGAAGGTGCGTTCGTTGAAGCTTGCGTAGGCATAAATAACGAATTAAAGCGCAGTCACATATGAGTCTTATCCTCTAAAAATATACTGAGACTGTAAACGTTAATGTAACGATTGACCTAATCAACAAGGAAAATGTTGAAAATAGTTGGACCTCAAAATGATTTTTTACCTAAGAGTAATTTAAGTTACTGCTTTGTTTTTAGCTATAAGTGGCAGCTAGGGCATTCAATACCGAAGATTTTTAACAATACCGGGATATCGGGATGCAAACAATTCTAATCCCGCGATCTCGGGATTTTTCGGGATTTCGACTTCATCAAAAAAATTTGGATTTTACAGTAGGAGCGCCCTTTTTAAACTACACAGATTCATTGTCACCACATTTCGTTTTACGGGTTGAATAATGCACCTTAGTAAAATAGTCCGTAATTTATTTTGTAAATATTTTTATAGTATTCTTAAATATCTATATTAACTGTAAAAAACTCTTACTCATATATTGCAGAAATTCATTTTCCAAAAAACGCCAACAAAGTAAAATGAGGAACAACTCTGCCACATTGTAAAAGCTTGTTGTGTTTTCAATTGCTACAAGATTTTTCGTTGTTACACAGTTCTTTCACAAAATGTTTGAACAAGTAAAGTTATTCAGGCAGGTTCTGAAATGCGTTTCCGAGTACAAATGGCTCAAGTTTCAAACTTTGTTGAATCCAAATTTTGGTGTTATGTAGTACTTATTTCTCGTTTTTTCATGTCAAATGAATTAATCTTTTCGTTTTCAACATCTCAACATGGAAAAGTGTTCGGGATCCCGGCATTGAATGTCTTAGTAGCAGCCAAGCCCTCACGCCTAAACTTATGCTAGAATTGTCATTAAAACTTGCGTTGAATTACGAGTGAATTAAAGTAAAAAAGAAATAAGTGATTTGTTGCGGCACACCTTTTTGACAATCGTCAAACTCAACCCTTAGCTACTAGCTGCTACTATTAGTGTAAGTACCGTTCCCTCATAATCTGTGGTCAATTTACTCGCATTCTCACTTGACTCGCATGTGCCACTCCTCTACTGTCAGCGTGTTGTAAATTTGCTATCTCATATCTACACTTAATGATCTTTAAAATGACATACTATGTACTCGCATACTGTGCAAGGACTTCTTTTGGTGAAGCAGGGAAAATTCCAAATCTAATCAAATTAAATTTAAACTGTGTTCATAAAATTTTATTTTTCATTCGAGTGTGTTGTATAATTCCTTTTTTTTACCTCTGCATTATATTTCAAATAACTTGAAACCAATTACTTTTGGACATAAAATATCAATATGAAAAACAATATTTTTTTTGTGTTCAAGGTAAAATTTGTATGGGGATATTTAAATAGAAACTTCTTTAAAGAAAATAAATAGCTATATAGGTATCCAACACATAAAAAAATGTCTGTACCCAATACTTCGTTTTCGGTAACCGATACCGATTCTTTACGTTAAACCTTCGCCATTGTACATATTTCAAGCTTACAAAAAATTATTTCGTTGCTATGTTATATGTTATCGGCAAAAAACTTGAACTTAACTTAACTGTAAAATATTTGGGCTATTCACACCTAAAGTAAAACATATTCCCACATAACCAGGTAACCTGATAACCAGGCAGGCGTTAATACCCCAATTATTTTTATCAGTTTTCATGAGGAAAAATTTTCCGAACCCCGATTAATTACATTAGGGCGGAATAATTTGTTCGGAGCAAAATTTTCGAAGAAAGTATATAGAAAATTCAAATTCTACAATTAATTCTAAGAAAAAATGGCGAACAATCTATTAGCCAAAAATTACGTTTGACCCTCCCAAAAAGAAAAGGCAGTATATTGTATGAAGAAAATACGAAATTTTGAAAATGAAATTTCAACTTCGTTCAGAAAAATATTATAACACACTGATTTTTCTTTTAAAAATTGAGAGGGTCAAACGTCATTTTTGGTATATAGTTTGCTAACCATTTTTGCTTAGAATCTAACGTAGAATTCGAATATGCCATTCACTTTTTCGAAATAAAATTACTCCGCCCTAACATATGTATGTACATATATGCATACATATGTAAATACATGTATAAATTTTTCCTTTGAATCAGTATTAAACGCGCTATTGGCGCTTTTATTAGATACCTAAACATTTCGGTACCGAGTATCGAAAGTATTGGATAGTTTTAAATAGTTAACTACAAGCGATATGTACATTTATCGAAATGCCGCAAATAAGCTAACTATAAGTGGGCTATTTTTTTATCAATTGATGATTTTTTTCTACAGGGTGTTTCTCGCATTTACACACACACACACTCGTTTGTGGTAATGCTATTTTTTCTTTATATTCGTGGACTACCGCACTTAATTACTGTCAGTCACGAAATCTTAAAGTGCGAAGGACAATGTGCGACAATGTGACTCTTCTGAAAAGTTAAGCCTCTACATATGTTCGTGCCCATATGGCAACTCTGTTTTGCTTTGTTATTCCAATGGAATAAGGGAAAATGGAATGTAAATAGTAGAAAAGGAAAATGTCATTAGTTAATATTCGCTTTTTATCTATCGTTGTAACCCGCTGTATAATTGAATAAACCGCTTTTAAAATCTAATATAATCCGCTTTTATATCACCCGCTTTCGTGTAAACTGCATTTATTTGCGTACAATCGGACCTTTGTAATAATACGCTTTTTCGCTTTTGTACGCAACATATTGGTCCTTCGTCCGGGATCGCGTTGATTAATTTGGGTCAAAATACGGTCCTTAAATACGTTTTAACAAGCTTGTACTGGCTTAAGAACATTTAAAACCAAGAGCAAAAACGCTTATAAATTGATTTCCACGCTCTCGCTTGCATAAGTGCGATTTTAAGCGCAAATTTCGTAACATTTACACGTGTGTGACATAACCCCAATTGTATACATCACGCCATGTCCAAAGTGAAGGTGCGTGATTCTGCATTAAACGCAATCAAACGATATGTTGTAATCAGCAAAAATGATGCGTTGGCATTAGACAAAGAAGCAGTAGAAACGTATCTTCAGCTTCTCGAGGAGCAGTGGGTCAGATTTGCTGACGCTCAACAAGAAGTAGAGTTGTTGTGCGGCGAAGAAAGTGCGCCGGTTGAAGAGCAATCACGCACGCAGGCAGAAGAGTGGTACATCACAGCAAAGGCGAATTTTAAACGCCTCATCGGAAGCCCTGAGCAACCGCGCCCTTCCACATCAACAAGTTTCACGTCCTCGCCAGTTCAACTGCCCAAGTTACAGCTGCCGACTTTCAGTGGAGACCCTACAAATTGGTTAGCCTTTTTCGACGCG
>NW_016186008.1:0-4747 GCF_001687245.7 Rhagoletis zephyria | reverse complement strand
TGAAATATGAGTGTTTTCACTCTCTAGAAAATAATTTATGCAACCTCGCATACGCGGTTTTGCATTTTGTTGATACGCAGTTTTGTACTTTAAACGAAGAAATGTATGTAACGGGTGATTTTTTTGAGGTTAGGATTTTCATGCATTAGTATTTGACAGATCACGTGGGATTTCAGACATGGTGTCAAAGAGAAAGATGCTCAGTATGCTTTGACAAATGGTTCTCTTTTTTATAAAGCAAGCGTATTTCTGGCTAGTATATTTTAGGACGAATGGAATGGATTAGGATTGAGCGAACAGCTTGTGTGAGCAAATCCAATTTTTGGCAGCAAATGTCAGTTACGCGGTTTTGCAGAATTATGATACGCGGTTTTGTAGTTTAAACGACGATATGTACATACCCTGTGAGAGAAATCTCTAGTTCTGAACTGGTGCGCTTCTAGTACATTTAGACCCACTACTGATTCGCGATAAATCTCTTTTGCATGCAAACAACTGGTGAATTTAACACGGCGATGTCGTAGTAAATTGTCCCCCGCTGCATTACCTTTTATATAGTTCAGAACCAGTCCCTAATTCGACAGATGGGATCTAGTTCGCTTTGAACCCCGTTTTCTATAGCTCCGAACTAGTTATAAACAGACAGACGAAAAAACAAGATGTTTTCAAAAACTATTTTTGGTTTTACTATGGTAGCGATTTTTAATTATTTGCAAAGAAATGTGTTTTCAATCTGAAATCAAATTTATTTGAATGAATTTAAATCAAATTGGGCATTTGAAAACACGTTTACATACCTTTTGGCTGTAGCTGCATTTGCAAAGGTGCTCGCTTTTATTGGTGAGATTGCAGAAGGTCCCAAAATGTTAAAATGTTTACATAAATTTAAGTTTTGTATTACCGAACTAAAGAGCGTGTAAGACGTGGCAATATATTTCGATACAATAAATTTCGGAAAGGCTGTCAAATTGAGAAATCAGTTGCATGAGCAGTCACACCTTGCATGGAAAGTGTCTCTCGAAAGAGGTTTTTATTTCCGAAAGGCGAATTGCAGGAAAAATTTCTGAAATCGCTTTTTGGCTGTTCACACAGTGAATGAGTTTCTGGTACTAAAATGCAACCATGGCGGTGGTGTTGTCGCTTGTCTTGTAAAAGCGAGAACGAAAACGAAAAATATAGGTTATAATTAACATATTTGCCATGTAAACAATAATTTAACGATTAAGTATATTAAGCAAAATAATATATTTCAAGCATTTTTGATATTTATTTCAACAATATTTTTTATCATTTTACGCAAATTCACGATCAGTGCCACACGGCAACACTCGCAGAAGAAATAAAAATTGCTAGTGCAGCACGAGCAAGTTGAAATATATTTCCGAAATCGATTTTCGCTCTTGTAGTTGCAGTCACACCTTGCAACTTTTATTTCTGAAACCGATTTCCAAAAAGTGGCAGGAAGATCGTTCTGGCTATTCACACATCGAAATAAAATTTGACAACGAATTGCGTGCGAAAGACGGAAATGTTGCCACATCTGACAGGCTCTTAAGAAAAAGCATCTGCGAAATGCAAACTGAAAGCGTATTTGAACGGAAAACCCGCCAAACAAAAATCTATTTAAAGTAAACAAGCCCCGCTGCATCTCCTTTTCGGTAGTTCCGAGCTAGTTCAAAATGCGCCATACGAGATCTAGTTCGTTCTGCGTCCCTTTTTCTATAGTTTCGAACTAGTTCTAAATTTGTCATTTTAGATATAAAAATTTAATTGGTTTTTAAAATACCACATCTCGCTGCCTTTGAACTGGTGGCGATGTAGTTACTATCGGACTGGTTCGTTTTTGGCGATAAATATCTTGTACGGTTTCCCTACAGGGTATTATTAGCAACAGCACCAAGAACAAAAACGCAATATGTTAAGTTGGTAAGTGAGTCTGCGATTATACAGTACGGCTTATTCTTGATGTATGAACGTATGTGCAGATATAGTATATCCTGCAAAAATTGGTGGACTATGTGAGCCTCTTCAGCCCAAATGGAGAACCTAGCGGATGATGAACGACAGTAATCGTTACACGATGTTAATTGTTATTTCATATATCGACGTCTCCAAACCATACCACGCTAGGTCCCCTTAGACTTAGCACGGTATAATTTGCATACATATATACTTATGTACATATGTGCGAATAATGATAAATGCCCCAAACAAAGCAATAGGAAGCTTCTGGCAGGAGTCGTAAAAAGTCACATTATGTATGGTGCTCCTCTATGGTACCAAGCGGTGCTCCTCTGTTCATATTACCCTGGTTTAACCCTTAATTAGGCGCATAAAGAAAATGGGGTCCCCAGTGACCCCAATAAAAGTGTTGAAAAAAGAGATTTCAAAATAAAAAAACGAAGTATGTATAAGCAATACTATTGAAGTACTTTATTATCGTTTACTTAAAAAAAAAAACATATTTTCGACTTTAAACTTAAAAAAAAATAAAAACTTACCTCCCCCAAAAAATGTGACTTAGTGGTCGCATGGGGTCAGCATTCAAGCGAGTAGCGACACATGTGTACGCGACGATGTTCTAGCCGCGACTAAATAAATAAAACGAAATGTGTATTGTCATAAATATTAAAGCTCTTTATTATAGTTAACTTACTGAAAGAATCTCATAACTTTGACTTCAAACTTAGATATAAAAATAGAAATTTATCTCCGCCAAAAAATGTTACGTAAAGGGTCACTTGGTGTCAGGGCTTAAAATAGTAGCGACTCATGCGTACACGCCGATGTTCTGGCAATGACTTATTTACGTACCCCGCGGGGAGTCATCAAGCTAGAAAGAGCGCGAGAACGCTCCAAGCACTCCAAGACATTTTTTTCTACTTGAAATGGCCTTGACCCCATGCGCCAAATTAATGATTAAGTAAAATGCATTAAATTTTTTGTTACAATTTACTTTTAGCATAGGCAAAAGGCTACGAATCAGCTGTTGATAAACATAATTTATCAGACTAACAAAAGTCAACAAAAAAGGACAATTAAAGTTGATGAAATTACCGATTAAAACCTAGCAATTTACCAAAACCACCGAAATGGGTGTGAAGACCCCTAAAGTTTTCTTTTATTACATTAATTGGAAATGGATTATGAAACTCATAGAATAAAAATTACAATGAAAATTGGAAATTTACTCATTTAATAGCTCTGATCCATTACTTTTCGTGAAAAATCCTGTAAAACTGTCAAACAGCAAAATTACCCTTTGAAGTGAGAGTAAAAAGAGAGTAACAACAGAAATTACGGGAACAAAAAAAGCATTTTTCCTGTAAAAACGTCAATCAGTGATCGCTTGACACTTTTCATGATTTTACCAGAAAATCTTGCAACTTCATTCTCTACACAACTCTCCAAAAATCCCTCTCATTTACAGCATTTTAGAGCAATTTGGAGTACGGGATCATTTTTCCTGTAAATTCCTGCAAGTTCGTATAGAAACCTGTAAGTTCATGGAGTACTGGATCAGAGCTAATCTTTTCTTCTCACACTAAGGACCGTTTTCACATGATAGTTAATTCACATTAACTTTAAATATTTGTGCTCATAAAGTTTGTTCCTTTAACCGTCAGATTTACTGCATTTATACTGAAAAAGTCAGATTTAGTGCAGAAGATATTACTGAAGATCTTGTAAATGTGTGTATGTAGACGACATCTGACTAAATCCTGTAAATCATATGGGTAAAGGAACTCGCTAATACTCAGAATCTCTAATAACATAATTGTCGAACATTAATTACCGCGTAGGCGGGCATTTTTTTACATAAAAATTTTATACTAAAAACTCTTCTATAATCTATTACATTTAAAAAATAAATAATAAAAAAAAACAAATTCAATACAATATATTCAATAAATAAAATTTTCTTTTTTATTCAACAATTTTTATTGAGCTTGAGGCCGTTTTTAATGAAAAACTTATTGTGAAAAAGCAACAATAATATGAAAACTGGTAGAATTGATAGCTATTTCAGAATTTTTTTTTTAATTTGCACAAATTTGGAAACTTGGATTTACACAGGTTTTGTTAAAGAATGAACTATATTTTTAGTAAAAAAAAATAACAAAAGTTCAATGGCAACAAAAATAATATGCTAAAACTTGGAAAAAATTGGTTCGGCTATAATTTTTTGACCACTGCCATATTAGGTCAAATGACTACTTTTTCTGTGCGAAATTAATAGCAGCTAAAATATTGCACTATTTTAATGTAAAATGATGCGAACCGGTAAAAAAATTGTAAAGCCAGTAAATAAAATGTGAAAACATGACTTAGCATTCGTAAGACAGACTTTTCCGCGCAATGTTTTTTATGTTCAAATGATGAGTATATATGTTTAAGTGGTACTCGAAAACATTGTCCAATTAGCTTAGTTTTGACACAAGTTATTTGCTTACCATACTCAACCCCCTACCCCTGAAATGAGCTACATAATAAAATATGTATCTTCATATGTACATAAATGATTTCATCTAGCCATTAATTACACTGTGAGACAAATGGTAGGGGTCAGTGATCGGGAAGGGTTCAAACTACCGGGGAAAGTTATATCGGTAAAACAGAAGTATTACGTGTCCTAGCGTTTCGCTGGGTCACGTCTAGGAATCGAGATATATCGATTTGAAGTTAGTAACTATCATATAGGGGAAATTGTCACCTTTGGTGGTCTTTTTTTTGACATAACTCGAGA
>NW_016186007.1:0-4747 GCF_001687245.7 Rhagoletis zephyria | reverse complement strand
AAAATTTTGACTTTACAGACTAATTTTGTTTTTAAACGCTCTTTTGCATAGGCCAACGGAAAAGCTCTTATTAGGCGCCGCGAAGTAAGCGGGCATTGGCTAGTCATATATAAGTATACACGCAAACATTTTCAATAAGTAATGGTATAGAAAAACTATGAGCTCTGAAAAAAAGCAAATATTTTATCCAACCAAAAACCTTTTTGTATAAAAAGGGAAATATTCGACACCAGCTTGCTGGCTCGATCAAGTGATTATACCATCAGGCTCGAAGCATATAACTTACCAGCATGCTGGTACAATATTTATTTCTTTACAAATGAGGTCGAGGAAAGATCGAAATGATGAGAGCCGAAATTTCATAATTTGTTTACCATTTTGTTAAACATTTTCTTTTCACAACTGCAACATCGTGAACTTAATATTCCACGAACGAGGCTTTGACCCATATAGTGCAAGAAATTTCCGCCAAAATATTTTTTACTCAGAAAATTTAGCTAATTTCACCACTCACGACACCTGCATGCTGGTACAGCAATAAAATTTTCAAATAGTTTTTGAAGTCGCACCAACAGCTGGTACAATCACACCACAAGAACATACACGTTCAATCGACTTGATGTGCCATTTAACAAATGAATCATATTAAGGGCCAGTTTTTCAGTGCACGGCCGTGGTTTAAACTAAGTTTAAATGCCCGATCTGGTTGGTTTAAACTAAGATCAGCCAATTAAATGTCAGCCAGCTGTTCAATTTAAACTCAGTTTACTTAATCTGAGTTTATACTGGCACTGAAATGCTGGCCCTAAGGGCCGTAAACTTATCTATTTTAAACTATAGTTAAATCGTTAATAGATAAGTTAAAAAAACTGCCCTAACACTTTTACAGTATGTATGTATAAAAACTAAGGAACAGACAATACATATCTTACTTCTTACTAATATTATAAATGTGAAAGTTTGTATGTTTGGATGTTTGGGAAATCATCACGCGGAAACGACTCAACGGATTTGCATGAAGTTTTGCACGCGGATAACTTATGGGCCAGATTGGTTAACAGGCTATCTGTTAAAAAAGTTTTAATTAAATTAATACGCGGAAACGACTGAACAGATTTGCATGACGTTTCGCACAGAGATAGCTTATGACCTATGTTGGAAAATAGGGTACCATTTTAAGAGTTATCACGTATTAGGAAAGTTTAATTAAATTAATACGCGTAAATGACCGAACTGATTTGCATGAAAGTTTGNAGGAAAGTTTAATTAAATTAATACGCGTAAATGACCGAACTGATTTGCATGAAAGTTTGCACACAGATAGCTTATGACCTAGACTGGAAAATAGACTGATTTTTTAAGAATTGCCACCTGTTTGAAAATGAAATTTTGCTTTAAGATGGTTTATGACCTGGATTGAAAAACAGGCTATTTCCTTAACCGGTTTTCCGATCAGAACGAAATCTAGTACACTCACTACGGATTTCGGAAGGATGGTCTTATACTGAAAGTAAGTCCGATAACTCAAGGCCTCTCCCATACAAATTGGAATTTTCATATTACATACATATCTCTGGAAGTATTTGTGGGAGAGAACTGAAACTTGGTATAGTGATATCTATGTGAAATCAATGATGGCATTAATCGATTGATGTTTTAATCAGTTGGTTAATTCGATTAAATTCAATCTGATTACAGTTAATCATGATTCATTTTAATCTGACTAAACAGTTAATCGTGACCGCGATTAAAAAATTAATTTTTAATCATTAACTCTTAATTTGATCAAGTAGGTTTGGTGATTAATTAAGTTATGCTGGAATTTCCCTGTGCACACAAAGCAAGTTAATCCGGTATGGCTAAGTCGGGTTTCCTCATCCATCTAATCAATTTGGTGTGCATTTTCATTAAGATATATACCAACACACGTTTTACAAACTAGGTTTGTAAAAGTCCCCAGTTTATGTATTACTAATAACAATAATTATATTTTTTTTATATTATGTGCTTTTTATAAGCGTAAAACACAAAATAATTACTATAACTGGTGTTTGGTTTCAAACTCGGACAAACTAGACAAACTAATCAGATTTTATTTTTAATTGGATTAACGATTAATGTTTTAAATTAATTAAAAAAATGTTATCATTAATCGTACAGTTGATAACGACTAATTAATTTTAATCGTCAAACGCGATTAACATTTTAATCGTTAATTTTTAATCGTTAATGAGATTAACAGTTTTCCAACGCTGTGTGAAATCATGTTCATATTCACGGAGAAAAATGGACGTTTTTGGAAAAGAGGCGTAGCACCTCCCATACTGACTGAAAGTTACATATTGCATATCCCTTCAAATGTTTGGGGTAAAGTACTCAAGGTTGGTATGGTCATACATATGTATGACCATACATGTATGTGAAACTAATACCATACTCATCGGGAAAAATGAGAGTTATTGGAAAAGGTGATATGGCAACTCCCATGCAAATTGATTTTTCTATGCTGCATATCTCTGGAGGTGTTTATTGCAGAGGACGGGAACTTGGCACCGAGATGTGTATACAAAATTAATTCCATACTCATGGAGAAAAATCTGACACTATTAAGCTATTAAGCTGGCATTTCAGGGTACTATTTTATAAATATACAAGGAAAATTTGAAAGTTTGGGGGGAGGGGCTCGAGCACCCCCCTGCCCCTACCTGGCTACGCCCATACCAGAGTGGTATTTTCTGATTTTTCTGCTAAGGAGACACTGTTAGTCAATCTGACTTTGGAAACTTGTACTCGTGGACAAGATATATATATATATAACGTAGTGAAAAAGAAGGAAAATCTGATTGTAAAAACACTCAACCTTGACAATGTTATGAGCACGATCGTTCGTATTGCGAATTTGATTCGCGGATGACCGTTAAAGCATCGGCAATTCAAAGCCTTGCTCGATGAGTTTGAGAGTGAATTCGGTGACATATTCTATCTACCACTCTGAAGTAAGATGGCTGAGTCAAGGTAAACTGCTCTCAATATTTGTAGCTTTGATGACAGAAATAAAGATTTTCCTGAAATCCAAAGGCAGCACTTTTACCTGATGTGACTGCAAAACTAAATGATTTCAATACAACTTTTCGATCTCGAAATCGATGTATGGATAGAGCAGTTGACAAAGAAAAACTTTCAACATTTCCAGACGTTATAAAAAACAAATACCGAAACGAACTGACTGACGAACATGTCCAAAATAACATGATTTTAGCCTGCAAAACTGTGCAATATAAACCAGATTTTAAGAAGTTATCTGAAAATATGAAGATTCAAGCATCATATTAAGTTTATTGGGCATTTGCTGCGAGTCGTACGATTTGAAATCGGTGCGATTTGCAAACTATTAAACTATTTTTGATTATTTTTAGGGAAAGTAATAAATATTTCAAATGAAAACGGCGAGAAACACATAACTTACCTCATATCTATCGATTCAGTGCCAAATTTTACCGTTTTGTAAATCAATCTCCGAAGAAGGTTTTGCAGATCCCATCGATCTCAAATCGTACGAATTGCAGCACATTCCCATATGTTTACAATAAAATGAATGTTCTTCATTAAAATATTATGCCCTGTTATTAATTTAACTTAACTGTATACAATTTAATCTATACATGTAATAAAATTGTAACAGGTCGATGTCTGTACATTATAAATATTAAAGAAAAATTAATGTGGGGGATCTTTATTAGAGCACCAGAAGCCAAATCAACCATTTTTAGAATTTCTGTCTGTCTGTATGTTTGTTCGCGCATCACTCGAAAACGAATGCATGGATTTGAATGCAGTTTTAACCGATGTATTGCTAGAGGTCTAACTTAAAATATAGGAAGAAATAAATTAGAGAGTTGCCACCTGTTTGAAAATTGGAGTTTAAGTAAATTGATAAGAAAAAAATGAATATTGGGTCAAAAGAAATAGACTGAAGAAGGCTTACATCCAAAAATACTATTTAAGAGTTGCCGCCTGTTTGAAAATTTACATTTAATTTAATTTATACGATAAATTGAATATTGCAATATGGGTATCAAACTGAAGGAGTTTAGGAAATTTTATTGCCGAAAATATTTTTAGGGAGGGCTGCCACATGTTTGAAAAATTTTATTGAATTAAATTGATAAAATAAACGAAATCTATATCTACATCTAGATATACATATAATAAAATTGTAACAGGTCGATGTCTGTACCTTATACATATTAAAGAAAAATTAATATGGTGGGTTTTTACTAAAGCTACAGAAGCCAAACAAACAATTTTTTGAATTTTTGAATCACTGTCTGTCTGCATATTTGTACGCGCATCAGTAGAACATGGAATTGAATGCAGTTTTCACTGATGTATCGCTAGAGATCTAGCTTCCAATATAGAAGAAAAAATTAGAGAGTTGCCACCTGTGTTTAAAATTTCAGTTTAGGTCAATTGATACGATAAAGTGAGTACTGCAATATGGCTGTCAAAAGAAAGAAATTTACAAAGGCTTACAGCTGAAAATATTTTTGTGGAAGGTTGCCACCTATTTGAAAACTTTAATTTNACATATTAAAGAAAAATTAATATGGTGGGTTTTTACTAAAGCTACAGAAGCCAAACAAACAATTTTTTGAATTTTTGAATCACTGTCTGTCTGCATATTTGTACGCGCATCAGTAGAACATGGAATTGAATGCAGTTTTCACTGATGTATCGCTAGAGATCT
>NW_016186005.1:0-4747 GCF_001687245.7 Rhagoletis zephyria | reverse complement strand
ATCACTCCTCGGCAAATCCTCAGTATACTTCCTCTCATGAAAAAAAACGGCTATGTAACTACTGCTCGAAATTTGCTTAAAACTGTGGATTCCTTCACTTTGTGCGATAGGTTCAAAAAAAAATTAATTTGAGGTACAAGCTCTAGCAAAAATTTAGAAAATTTGTAGCTTTATTATTGTTATGAGCTTGGCCTACGAATTTTTAATGCGAAAAAAGTATTACCTAATTTCTAATATAATCTGCCTGTCAATAGGTATCATGAAAAAAGATGAATATCAGTGCAGATGTGTCAACAAAATCACATCCTTGCAAACACTCATTTACTCAGATTTTGCGCCAAGCGTTTTTGTTTGCAGTTTTAATGTGTTGGTAAACAAAATTTGGAAATCACACTACACCCACATTTAAGCAAACGCAGACTAATGCGCTATATTGATGGCTATGCACACCTGCAAGCACCTACACCCAACTGATGACCCAATTGTCGCTCAAACTGTATACATAGCTCCTACTCACTCAGAAGTTGTGCAAACTGTCGCCCATATCTATGTACGCTTCTGTATAAGGATGTGAGTACAAGGATACAAGGACAACAAATTTATAAACAGGTAGGCGTTAAGGCAATGTAAAC
Source organism: Rhagoletis zephyria (assembly GCF_001687245.7). Taxonomy (NCBI): domain Eukaryota; kingdom Metazoa; phylum Arthropoda; class Insecta; order Diptera; family Tephritidae; genus Rhagoletis; species Rhagoletis zephyria. The sequence goes on along the minus strand of NW_016186005.1, from coordinate 4,115 downwards.
AAGAAGAGCACAAATTTCCGGTAAACAGGCGTTCTGAAAAACTTTTAATACGCACATACAACTGCACTATATACATACCTACATAGTACATATTGTGTACCTATGTACATCAGGGATTATGCGAATGATTCGCATCATTTTACACATTCGCATTCGAACCCAATGATATGAATGTTTTACGAATGCGAATGTGTACATGGGTAGAGAGTCCCCTCTAATATTTTTGAAATGGCTCTAACAGCCCGATTCTGTGCACTTGATAAATATGTAAAAACAATTTTATATTTTGTCAATTTTTTATTACTTATTAAGAATTGGAGTTCTAGCACAGAAATCTATAAAGCTATTTTTGAATTTATAGCCGGCATGTCTACCCACTCGGCTACGGCAGTCAACGAGCTTTTTTGCTTTTAACTTCATGATTTTCATATGTGACAATGAAATCAATGCCACTCATGTGAAAATCAGTTCCCCTCTTGTGGAAATCTTAGAGCTTTTTATATTATAAATATTGGCACAGTACGCGATGGGAGCTGATATACGAGCCTCTAAGAAACCGCCTTATTGCAGAAAAGGCAGCAAAACTACTTTTTTGTTTTAAATATTATGCCCCTTTTGAACTTTGACTACTACATAAAAACATTTTATAGGTTAAGCACTCGCTCAATGTTCTAATAGTTTACACATTTTCTAAGTAATAAAAACGATGACAAAGTTGATTATAGCTTTTTTAATGTTATTCCTAACATTCGCATTCGCATTCGCGAATGTGAAGAATATGACATTCGAAACATCCCTAATGTACTTACATGAGTAATTCACTTTTGGGGTCTATAGCGCTGCTGGCGGTCTCTTAGGCATGAACACGCATTTCCGGTACATAGCGAATCGGAAGCGTTAAGCCGGAAATGTTTTTTGTGCAAAATTTGTGCTGTGCTGTCTATTTTGACAGCAAAAGGAAAGAACAAATCCTAGCTGGTGCAGAAAGAAGTCCATTTGTTTGTACAAGGGTAATACATAGAAAAGTACATATGTAGATTGTTTGATTGCCGCTTACGTGCTTTTCTGGGCCTTAAACTACAACTTAGCGATGTAGATGGCGGCAAATATTTTTAGGTATTCGGTTCATCATCTTTACATTTATTATCATGGCGAAAAGTTCCGATTCATTTATTTATGAAAAAAGAAGTTTTTTAAAACAGGCATATGTGGCAGAAAAATACTTACATACATATATGCACACTAGTACATATTTTTGTATAGGAGTTGTTTGCTTTGTTTATGTTGGTTTGGCCTTAAAGAATATGCCCGTCATTGCCAAGAAGTGAACTGAATTTCAAAACAAACAAAAGGATGACATTAGAAGGGCTTCGAATACAGCAACAAATACACTGTGCAATGAATTACAAAGAAGATGTAGATAATATAAATTGCGCATACACAGCGATAATAGCGAGTAATAGACGAACAGCTGGGATAAAGTATTGATGTATTTAAATGTTAAGTGTTAATTTAAAAATGTGATGTCCATAAAATAATTAATGTGATTTTATGTTATTATATGTTAAGGTATGTTTGAAAAACATGTTTTGGTATACACGTTTGTTAATCATGTTTTCTTGTAAAAATAAATAGACTCCCTGAGGAAGACACAATAATGTGTCGAAACGCGTAGGAGGCAGAAAAGAAAAACCAACGTTTTTGCTTTAAAATCAACGGCCGAAAAGCTCCAAATATACAAATCGTAAGAATTTCACTTCGTTTGCCTATATGACTGCCTCTTTATCTTTCTCGTTTCTTAAAATTTCACAATCAAGTTAAGACAAAAAGACACATTATCTACCATTTGCAGCTTTATCAGGGAAGATTCTTGCCCTAAAACTCAGATTGTTGCTTAAATCGGTTTAAATTTTTGAAATGCTTGAGCTATACGTGGATAAGAATAGAGGGCGTGCCCTTTTAAACTATTCAGTATAACATCAAATATTTTGTTACACCCTAGATTGGAAGTATTTTTGAAAGAAACAAATTTAATTTAAATGTGTGTTTTAAAGTATCGTAAACTGAGAAGTTTCCATAAACAATGATAAGTCAGTCGATCACTTTTGAAAAGGCCAGCTAAGTCGCGAGCGACTGCACTAGCAAACCCCTTCAGAGCGAGCCTTGCAAGAAGGGAAAGAAAAAATCATCAGAAGGGGAGGAGATTACAAGAAATAAATCTCGTTTAAGAGACTATCCCCAGCTTCTCGCATTCTTCTAATGGGTTTGACTTCAAGCAGGATACTGGACTGGATAAATATTAGGACACTTCGGTAGCTTTCGTAGAACGTTTTTATCTTTGACCGATGCCCAGTGGTCTGAATAGAGAATATAGCCGGACAAAACTATTTTAATAGATTGGCGTTGATGTATTTGTACACCACTTCGTACCTACTAGATTATGGGGCCACTGATTAAAAAATCTTCAATTCGTTTTCAAAAATTCAATATGGCGGACAAATTTTTTAAAACTTATTGAATTCGCTCTAAACTTGTTACTCGGGGGTTTTTGCTAGTAATTCGGAATTTTTATGATAGCTGTTTACTAATCCGAAAGCAGGTTTAGAAAATTCAATAGGTATGGCGGATAAATTTTAAAATATGTATTGAATTCGCTTGTTGCTCTGGGGTTTCTGAAAAGTTAAAATTATTGTATGGGTGTCGCGAAGGCGTGTAAAATGAGCATATTGCATTTTAAAGCCAACACTTCACAGAATAAGATTTTATGAATTTTGAGTCGGAACTCAGCGGAACTAATAAAATATTAAAATAAAATAATTTTAAGTCCAACTTTTCACGTTGAACTGACCTAGCTATATAAAATTCATTTATTAAATTTTGGAAATTATGAAATAATCTCCTATTAACCAGTAATAACTTCTCTTCATATTTGCAATAGACGCACAATTACACTTTTAATAGGTAATTGAAATCGCAAAAAAAAAACGTTTCTCTGCTACAGCTAACTGACTTCCATCGACTAGCCAAATTAAAACTTAATATTTTTTATTAGTAAAAGAGATCAAAAACACAAAAAACTGCTTACAGATAGTTAGTTATCTATTGGATTAAGAAGCGAGCCACGACATTTTAGCACGCCAGTGAAGTCAAGTCCTTTTCTACCTCGCCTTTTCAACGTAGAGGAGGTCTCGGAAAGGTATTTCCCAATTCTCACGGCATTGCTCAACGTCGTTTTACATAGCCATTTAAGTATTTACAAGGGCATTTTGCATTTGTATTTTAAATACTTTTTCCACTCTTCGTTATTTGTCATATCAAAAATAGTTTATCTTTTCAACAATGTCGTTAATTTTATTAAAATTTGCGAATTATTTTATTGTGATTACTTAAAATGTAAGCTCATGCAAAGCGCAACACAAAATTTGGCGCAAGAAGCTCCCGTAATTTTTAAATTTTTTTTTTTAACGGCGTTGTGCATTACGAAGTACATATGTTCGACAATTTTTTTATACCAAAGAAAATGAGGAACACCTTTAGTAAAAAAAAAATCTTAACNTTAAATTTTCTTAATATTCCATAAAGTTTAAAACCGGTATTTATACGAGTTTCTTATAGAATAAACAACATATCGCGCGTTTAAAATAAAAAAAAAGCAATCAAATTTTGATCAATTCATAGAGTTGGTATATAAAGAGACATATGAAAAGACACATACATACATACATATCATCGCCTTTTTTGGGAAGTGTAGTTATCTAATAGACTGAACATATTCTCCTTATCAAGCCTATTAGATAATTATATGATGAAATCTCAAAAAACTAAAATTTTAAATTACTTCTCTATAGAAAAAACCTGTGCGTTAATACTATAATTTCATGAAAGCATACAAATCTCCCAGAAATAAGAACATTTAGAAGAGAATTCCTACATTGTTTATTATTTTTACGAAACTTGCACATCCTGGGCTTTTTGGAAATATCTTTGTAACATATAAACCGACCTTTCAGAACTAAAAAAGCAACCACAAACTGTATATGGAATTTTCGCCGTTCAGAAACAATTTGAAAAAGGAGGGATATACTCTTCCGAATAATTTTATTTCAATCCTACAT
>NW_016186004.1:0-4748 GCF_001687245.7 Rhagoletis zephyria | reverse complement strand
AAAATAGGCATGGTTCTTGCTTTAGCCAAAACTGCATAAATCAAGCTTAGAAAAATTTGAGAAATTTTCATAAAATTGTGAGCTTTTTAACTGATTTTTTTGAGTGTGCAGTTTTGTGCCCCATTAAATTTTAACATGTAAAGTGTAAGCTTTAAACGGCTGCAAAATCGCGTTGATTTGTTATATATTTTTTTTTGCTGATAGCTTTTGCGGGTTTTTCCAATAACAAGTGCTTTTTAAAAAAACTGGCGTTGATATTTTTAAATTTTCTTTGCAAATGGTCTCGCTCATTTTCTTCCATAAAAAACTCATGCTTGTACAAAAAAAGCGCAAAAAGCCGTCACTAAAAAAAATTTCCAAAAATCAACGCGATTTTGCAGTCGTTGAAAACTTGCACTTTATTATACTAAAATTTAATGGGGTACAAAACTGAATTCTTAAAAATTAGATTAAAAAGCTCAAAATTTTAATAAAAATTTGTAAAATTTTTCTAAGCTCTATATAAAGTTGGAAAATTTGAGTTATATGGTTTTGGTTAATGCACGACCCATATTTTTTTTTTTTAAATAACATAAAAATTTTAATAAAATTTGTTGATAGGCTAGACCGATCTAATTACCTCTAGTGCAAATAAAACAAATATATTCCACTATTACAGCCCAACGTTTCGCTAAACTTATTAGCATCATCAGATGCGCGTTCTGTATATTTTAACTTTAAAAACCTTGCAAATATTAAAAAAAAATCACCATGTACTCATCCCCGCTCCCATATTTACTAGGTTCTTTCGGAAATTCATATAAAATAAAACAGATTTAAAGAGCTTCATAAAGGGACATTTTCATAAAAATTTTCGATTTACGAAGTATTTAAAGTCTTCTTTATTCTATATTTATAAATATGGGTATTATAATGTAAAGTATACAAAACGCGTCGCTAGAATAGATGAAAAGTTGCCAAGTATAATTTTAGAAATTTTATAAAAGTGGGGAAAACTTGTATAGCCATTTTCTTAAAGCTTTTTAGAAGTAGGTAGGGATCGTTGTTAATTAAGAAATTTTCTATTATTTTGCCCTATCGAATTTTCTGTTCTTCTCCGGAAGAAATAAAATTAGTTCCTTAATATTTTTGGAAACGATGTATTTTTAATTTCTCATGGCTCCTAAATGAAAATGTGAGTTTTAACAAAAAGTGGACTTATCAACTTTTTAGTCTAAGCATGCGATGAATGTATGAGAGAAGGCCGAAATTTTGGAGCCTAAGACTTTTCTATATAGTCTCCCTCTGGGCGTTTAACCTAGTGAAAAAATAGTCACTGTCTTTGTCGTCAAAATTCTCGTATTACTGTAGCCTTCATTTCTTCTTCACTCGAAAATTTTCGTCCTCGGAGGTTTTTCTTCAGAATATAACGTTATCGCTGGGGGTCAGGTCACCTCTTCAAATGTTTCAATAGACACCTCTTTGTGAGGAGTTTGATGACAACTTTGTACATATTTGCCATAAAATTCGACTATAAGTCTTTGAATATACCAGAAATGAGGCAAATGGGCTTAAGGATTAATTTCGTACTTATTCGGAATTGGTGCAAAAAATGTGATACAAAACCGTATTTTAAAAGGTTAGTGCGTACGGAAAAAATGTTTTCCGAAAAATTTCACTATAAATATGCTTCTATGTATGCACCTGTATAAACACATTCATTCATGCATCTGCACTACCAACATATTAGCTGTAAGTGAAAATGTGTTTGCGCATATCTATACTGTCTGTAGCTTTCGATTTGTCACTGTCAGCAATCAATCATCCGGCAATGGCAACACCCTAACCTTGCCGTATATAAATGTATGTATGTATGTACATTGCACTGAGAAAAGGACTTCGAGAGAGTTATGTTCAAAAGCAAGCAAAATGCAGCTTAAACAAATTTTTCGTAAAAACCAAATTTCTGAGACACTGCCGCGAAATTTATGAAGGATAAAATAACATATGCATCAGTTGTTTGAAGAAAAGTTTATTCATTTATTGTTAAAATATGCTCAAATTGGCGACCTTTTACTCCTTTCGAAGCTCGGCACCTATTAAGAAAAGCCGTTCTTAAACTCAGTTGGACTATATCAGCAGCAGCCCAATTTCTTTGTTCTCGGAAATGCTCTTGGTTTTGAAATGTTTTTGAATAAAATACAAAAAAAAAAAAAAAAATATTGCTGTTAAGCTTAATTAGCGGCAAATCCGCTGCACTTGATAGTAATAGGTTGAATAAGGAAATGGATAAGCAATAAGAGCTTACGGGGTGTGCATACCTCAGTGGTTAGCGCTATTGACTTTGCACATCGATGATGAGGTTTCGATCCCTGCTGAGAGTATAGAAAAAAAGAAGTCTGACGAGGAGATGGGGTGACCTCCGATATAGCTGCTATAACTTCTATCGCCTAAGCTTTGCTGTTTCTTCCATTTTTCCTAACAAACAAATCGTGGTACATAGCTCAATATTTTTATTGAAATAAATATTAATATGCCACAATAAAAATTTATAAAAAAATATCAATATTTCAAAAACGGTGACACTTTTACCACAAAAATTTTTGCTTCTCAGGGAGCTCACTTCCCCATTTACCTTCTCCTTAAGTTTGCCGTGGTACCTTTTGGACACTCTGCATGAAATGCTGAGTTTAAAAAAAGGACGTACTGATCAATTCCCTTGCATTATTATTTTTTAACTGCCACATATTTATTCCGCTACTCTTAAGTCCAGCCCAATGTTGGGATAACAATTGGTTATATTTTTTCGAGTTTTGAAATGAATGGAAAACTAACAAATATTGCTCAATACAACGTCAAGAACTCTGACTGTGTCAAATCAAATCCATTAATTAATATGGTAAAATAGCTAACTGTAGAGGCAGAAATCCTCTACGCTTGCATATAAATAACATTATTTCCTGCCCATATCTATGTAAGTACACCTTAGGCCACAATAGACTTACCGGTCGCAGTGCTATATCCAACTATCTATCTACATATCTATGTAAATACACACCACTTCACTTGAACAGGTACACAGTTTTTCTTCAAGAGACATATCTAAATATTTCATACAAATAAATCATTGAATTTTGCAATCGATTACATGAAAGTGATTCGCCGCGTAGTACTTCCTGCTGCGCATATGTAGACAATTTCTTCCCCTACAATATGTATTTATCTTTATGATTTAACTTAACAAAATTTTGTAATAGTCACCAAATATTGTTAAACATCGGCAACTAAATATATTTAGTTGATTAAACGAAACTCTTTTCTCAGTGTACTAAAACTTATCGCAGCAAATGCGATGTTAACAGCTGTTGCTGTTACATAATTGCATTTCACAATAATTTTCAAAACTCAGCGTCAATTTTGATGCATACTCAACTGTGCACTTTGCGTGTGTTTTCTATATCACTTGTGTATGTATGTACATACATGATCCCGATATCACGTGCCGAATTAAGCACATATGTGCACATTCAATGACATTGTGTGCATTTATTAGGTTACTCATCTTTTTGGCAGAATCTCAGTAATTGTATACGTGCATGCATACATAGACTAGTGCAGAGTGTACATTTCTACCTAAATAAATATCTAAGTTTTTGCTAAAATTTGTTTAGAATGTCTATAAAGCTTCCGAAATAAATGATGTACGAAAGTTTTTTTTTTACTTGTGTGTAGTTGACATTATAGCCTCAGGTCTAGTGATGTTGCTTTTGTTATTATCAAAATTTCAATTCAAAAAGTCAGTCGGAATGAATTGGTCTTTTAACATTTGTATATGGCAATGTGATGCATGTTAGCCCAGGAATGTTAATGCTGTACGATTTATTTATTTTTTTTGACTTTTTTCAAAAAAGTCANTGCTTTTTTGCCAGACTGCCAGGCCACTTTTGCTCACTTTGGTGAATACCACTAATATGTTTTAATAAAAAATTCAGTTTTCTATCTTCTGTAAATATATCGAGTGTCTTTAATATAAGCTTTATATTATTCACCTCTTTACAGGAATGATTCGGAATTCAATTTAATAATTAATATCGCTGCCAAGTTCTGCTCCGACACATTTTTGAAATTTTGTCGATAGCTTTGGAAAAATTTATAGAGGTAGCCAAAGTTTATCGAGATATCGATTTATATAAAGATATATAACTTTTCAAATGCTCGCAATTTGTCGGGCCTACGAAACCCGCAGCTAAGGAAATTTATTCGAAACCTATCGAAATTAGTGGAGTTATAGAATTTATATAGTTGAGTTATCGAAATACACTGTTTTTGGAATTCATTGAGTTACCGATATGTGTTAAATTATCGAAATTTATCGACAAACTCTAATCCACCGGATCAATTCCAACTCATGTCAAAATCCTCCAGAGACCTACAAAGATATTAAAAATTGTAGTCACTTTTTATTTCCAAAACGGGAGATTTTCCGGTAAGTAATTGTGTACCTTATAATATGAGTTAAACGACGTGCTTAATTTGAAAACCTGTCCACGGGTCATAAAAAACTAGAAAAACTGTAGAATTTCTCTAGTAATTAGCACTCCTAGTACTGTATGTATGACCATTGGAAATAAGCGGATATTGTTATTTTTTATGTTTGATCAAACGAGTGGATACATGACGTATGAGTATTATTATTTTCAGATTTGTTTGAGGGTACATCTAAAAAAAACTCAGTGCGTGTAGTCCCTACGCGCGGAAGAAGTGAAACT
>NW_016186003.1:0-4748 GCF_001687245.7 Rhagoletis zephyria | reverse complement strand
AGAAAAGAAAAAATCAACTTCCATTTTTTGTCACGTAACGACCCTCTCTGTAAATGTTTATATTTCAGGACCAAGCAAAAATATAGAGCTAACTATGTGCTATACAATGGCCCAAAAAAGTTAAAGAAAACAAATGGTATTCCTTTTTTGTATCACATTGAAATCGTACGACTGTCACGTGCGCCACCATGGGAATGCCCATATGTAGTTTGTCCCCCATTTTTGTCTAGACATAAACGTAGAATTTGAATTTTCTATACACTTTCTTCGAAAATTTTGCTCCGAAAAAATTACACCGCCCTAATATATATGTATTTCAACGACTGTTTTGGGCATGAAAGTACACCAACCGTTTAACCAGGCCATTACAGTATATTTTGCTTTTCTGCCTTTATGCTTAAGTGCACATTTAAGATACCTACCCCAAAATGTGAATCAGCGGCATTATTTTTAACATTTATAAGGAAACTGCTCCGATAGATGCATTCAACATACCTGCACATTATCGATACCTACCTTAAAAATTAACAACTATTATCAATTATCTAAGAAAGTAAACGTGCACTGGCTCTACACTTACCCTAGATTTACAAGTTTTTATTTATTTTGATCATCTCGGGGAACAACGAAAACGGATATAATTTTATTAAGTTATATAGATAATTAGATACCAATCGGAAAAAATTGCGCTTGCAGTAATTTCTACGTTGTAAGTGCTCCTCATTATTTGATTTCATGGCGATTCGGATACCTTCCTCATTGAAGTAGTAAAGAAAATTCGGTTAAGTGCTTTTTTCGGTTAAGGGCACAAGTTTTTCGTGCAAAGACGGAGGGGCAGCTAAGCAAAATATACTGTATTCGAGAATCAACAAAATACACTTGGCAATTCTCATCCCCTTAATTCCATCATCGGAGACCAACGCCACCTGCTTCGCGAGGCTTACAATACTTTGACACAACTCCATTGAGGATATTGTAGCAGATTAAATTGGTCGCTCGCATCAGCTCATCTAACATCCCACTACCTTTCGGATCTGGCTTTTTCCTGATCCCCCCGTTAGATGAAAATGAAGCCGACATGTAATCAATTCACTGATTTAAACAGAGTTAAGTAAGCTGCTACAAAAACAAAACACTGAAACATTTTCGTTGGGTTTACCTTTTAACTTTAGTTTTTTTTTTTTCTCACCTTTGAATTATCCTACTGAAAAGTGCGATACATATTTTTGTAGTAAAATAGACGCTCTTCCAAAAAGTCGTATGTAATTTTCTTAAAAGCCTACGGTTATTGAAACTTAAAGTTAAATATATGCCATTACTATAGTTTTTTTTTTTAATTATTTCATTACAAGACCCTCGGCCGTAATCAAAAAAAAAACAAAAACTGGCCGGGCCGCAATTTTTGCTCTTCTCGCGATAATTTTTCGACCAAGTGAAGGAGTGAATTGACCTGTATGGAGTTAAAATATAAGTCCACTCTGTCGTGCGATTGCCCAAGATTGTTTTGTTTATAATTTTGCGTGTGCATAACTTGGCGGGTCCGCGTTTGCTCGCCCCAGTGATCTATCTCATCCCGCTCACGTCCCATAATATTTTCTAAAAATTAATTTCCAAAGGCGCAATAAAACCATAATGGCCTTATTTCCAATCACAAAAGTATGTAAATAAAGTCATTATGGCCTTATTAGGTCACCCCACCGTAATGAGACATCCGAACATTTGGGCTCAAGGAGGCTCATACCGCGCATTCTTTCGCCAGCAACTAATTATAGCACTGCCACCTTCAGACATCGAATCCTCCATCAGAAACTGGGATAATATTTCGCAGGTGGGCAAAACTCGTGTTGGTCTTCATTTCGAAGGCTCTACCTATGCAGTGGCGGATTTAAATATTTGCCGCCCCTAGGCAATTCATAACTTGCCGCCCTTTTTTCACGAAAAAAAAAAAAATATATATATATCAAATATGATTGTTATTGTCAGTGCTTTATTACAATATAGTAAAACACGATGTATTCTGCACTGAAATGCTTTAGAGGTTTGGACAAGTAGAATCCAATTATCAGGACATTGAAGTAGCGCTATGCGAGTATACAAAATAAAATCGCTCATCCGGAAGATTTTTTGACCTCGCGCAAGACAAACAGAAGACCATACACAGATACACTGCCTAATTTGACATACGACGGAAGCTGACCTTCAGATTATTCACGTTATGATACACTTATGAAAAACTGGTGGGCTTGGAATCAAGAATTTTCTCGAAAATGCACGCTCGTTTTTCGGCAGTGTTGTCAAGTGTGGTAACCTTTTAGATGATTCTCGTTCTCGGGGCAGCGTGTCGGCTGTTTCTTTGCGTCACGCGCAGGCGCGCCGTCAGGTTTCTAAGCCGCGTGAATGAAAGTTAAATGGAAATTTCAACGACTGCTATACTAAGGAAAAATTCGCAGCGTAATTCTAATTTTGAATTGTATTGAATGAGATGAATCATTAATAATATTTTACAGACACAAACACAATTTCAAGTGCAGCTGAATCCAAATAAATTTTTTTCTTTTAATTTAGCTGTCTTAAATTTTGCCGCCCCTTAATTCTGCCGCCCTAGGCTTCAGCCTATGTTGCCTGTACGATAAATCCGCCACTGTACCTATGTACATACACAGGTATTTGCTCTCGTGGGACTGTTGACTGGACACTTTGCGTGTCACAAGTAGTAGCTGTCTGTGATGGGCATTCTTGACAGCGATATGTGCGGCAGACGAACAACTGAGCTGAAAACTGTTAAATGGGCGGTATGTAGCCTGACTATGCCTTAAACAAAAATACCAAAAACAATTATCAACAAAGCTGTATTCATACGCACACACACTTGCTTGTACACACTTTATTCGATGTTTTTGTTTTTGTTCTTTGTGTTTATTTTGATGTACTTATTTTCATAATCCTATTGCAATTTTTGGCCCGTTTTAAATAGAAATATGGAAATTGTAACAAATTGAGTAGTTCTGTAATTCAAATAAGCAAATTTTTTAAACTAACGAAAAATTGTATTGTTTTAATTGTGTTTTCATTTTTTGTTTTGTTTTTTTTTTAGTAAATAGTGGTTTTTCTTGTTCCAAACGCTGCGCAACACATAGCATTCAGGTGGCGAAATAGAAAACAACGAAAAAAAAATCTGTTTTTTAACCATGCGCCATGAAATTGTTTTCCTTATTTATTTGCATAATAATATATATTAATGCATGCAAATAAATAGTGAATATGACTTGCATTTTAATATATTATACGCAAGATAGAGAGAGAGAGTTAAATACATTTGTATAAATTCGACTTAGGTTGTTTCGTTGTTGTAGTTTTTTGTTTTTTTTTTTTTTGTTCAGATTTTTCCTGCACCTTTGGCAGCAAACACGACACTGTTCGAGATTTTCATGTAAGTTGTTGTTGATATTGATATGTATTTTATGCATCTTTGTTGGGTGATCCATTTTTCATTAAAGTTTATTATAGTAACATTTATTAAGTCCTTTTTGCAACGTTGACTACACGAGTTGGTTGTTGTTATTTTTTAATATTCTATATATAATGTATATTATAGTTNTTTTTTGGTATAATTTGGTTTTATATACATAATTTAAAAATTACTTTAAGCTTTTCATAATTTGTGTTTGTAAGGTTTTTTTTTGCTACTCTTTATGTAGATATTCGTTGAAAAGTAATCGCACTACCTTTGTAATGCAATTAGTGTATTCATAAAAAGAAAAAATTAAAATTTAATTAAAAATAAATATACGAGAGAGAGATGAATAAAACATCTATGGAGAATGGTTGCCGCTATAAGTGAATGGTGATTTTATAGCATATCTGGTCTTTCACACATTCTGGCAAGAAATGCTGTTGATTGGAAAAAGAAAGAAAGAAAATATGAAAAATTTACAATTAATACTTTTTTTATTCTAATACAAATTTTAATTTAAAATAGGTACCTAAATATATAATCTGTATATTGCACTTTGACAAACCGCCCGGATAATTATTGTGTATCAATACAAACAAACTGTGCAAACATTGACAAACAAATACAGCAAATAATATTGTGGGGAACAGATATACCGATACAGATAATCATACATAGACATTCACATACTAAAATTACTTAAATTGAATGGGCTACAAAACTGCATACTCGAAAGCTTTCTAAAAATTCTGAATAGAAAATTTGAAATTCTGTTGAAATTTTTCAAATCAAATCAAAGTATGGATGTTATTGTGAATTATTTCAATTTAAATATAAATTACAAATTTGCAGAGAATTGCAGCAATATTTGAAGTGAATAATCGCAGTACCACTTTTTAAAGAGTTGTATTATTTTGGGCAAAATATTCCAATAATTTTGCCTTTTATTTTCCAAGGCAAAAAACGAGAAGGATTTCCGGATATTCTTTGAACAGAAAATAGTCGATAAGCCTTGCTTACTTTTGAGGCATTCATCGCGTTTTACTATTCGAAAAGGACCGCAAATTAAATGCCAAAATGTTTATTTTTAAAAAAATATAATGCTTACTTTAAATTTTTTTCGATAATTTTTAAATGTTTTAAATATTTTTGGTCGAAAAAATAAAAATCCAATTTTAACGTTTAAATTATGATATTTGTAATTTTTCCGGACCCTCCTCAATTTTCCTGAGCTATGCCTGTCGTTTCCAAATTACCATTGTAAAGCTGTCTCCCACACTATCGTTTTTTTTTT
>NW_016186002.1:0-4748 GCF_001687245.7 Rhagoletis zephyria | reverse complement strand
TCCTTACCAACCTTAGCTATGTATATATAAAGGCCACATCAACCAGCCTTCAAGCTTGTTGTATGCAGGCAAGTGCAAGCTACGCTGTTAAAACTCTTTTTCAGGGTCGCCAGTAAAATCTCAACTGCTTCTCTAAGTCTAATAGGTAGGATAACATCCGGACCCGGCGATTTGAAACCGTCAACAGACTGAACAGCGTATCTTATGGCGTCCTCGAAATTCATCTTAAACGCCAGCAACAACTTTAAACTGAAAATGTGATTAAGGGCTAATTTTGTACTTATTTTTTATTTTATTTATTTTTGTACCACTAAACTTTGATATTACGTTTGTCAAGTAAAGTTTGTATTCAATACCTAAATGGCGCCGGAAATTAAAATTACCAAAAGACTAACAAGTTTAAAACAACTAGTATAACATGAGATATTAAATACATATGAGCAAATCTCAAGGGTAGTTTTTTTAACGTCACTACATCTCTCGCAAGAAAAAATGCTAAAGCATTCTTCTCGCATAAGTATATTTCAATCAACGGAGTTCCAGAAACAAGTACAATAAAAAATAAATCACTTATTTGAAAAATGTTAGCTCTAAAACGTTTATTTAGGCCAACAAAGTACCGACATTACTCATTTCTCCTTTGTCACACGAAAAAATCAGAATAGTTTTTTTTTAATGAGAAGTTTTCAAATAGAATGCTCATATAAGAGGCAATGGACGCAGAGTTGGGCAAAATTTATTCGAATGACGGATAACAAATGAATAAATTGTTTTTCTTGTTATTCGTAAATAATAAATAATTTTGTTTATTCAAAAAAAAAAAATTATTCGAATGACGGATACATTATTTTATTCGTTATTCGAATAATTATTATCTTCATTAATTATTCGAATAACGAATAAAATAATAATAAATCAAGTAATTTATATATATAAATATGTACATATATTTATGTATAAAATGATAACCGTTTTCGTTGTAGCGATACAACTCAAACCACTGGATAGATTTAAGTCAAATTTCGGAGGTTATTCCATGCGCATAAAGTCCTATTAAAGGCTACTAGAAAACTCCTTAGTGGCGATGTAGCCGAGTTATTTATAAAAGCCGTATTTATGAACTGATTTCATTCAAATTCAAAATGTGTTCTTCCTGGATGATGAAAGATACTTATGCGAAAAATGGACCCGCTAGGTGGCGCTGCAGTTGAGTTATTTAGAAAATCCCTATTTATTGGACAATCAGATTACAATTCATAATGGTGCTACAGTCGAAATCATTAGAAACCCCATATGCCTGGACTATTTTGTTTTTTATGTTTATATTATACAAATTTACGATGTCTCACGTCGTCATACACCCTAAATGCGACCTTGCATCTACCACCGATTGATGAAATTGCTCGGGCGGCCATTGCTGCAGCAGTTAGACTCAAGGAAACCAGCTCTTGGATATTTTGAAAGTGGCGAATCAGCAAGGAATATTTTATTCGTGAATAAGTTATCTGCGAATAATTATATTACGGATAAAATTTTATTCGAATAATTATCTAAATAACAATTTTTTCGAATAATGCCCAACTCTGAATGGACGTTGGCATCAAATACAACATATCTGTGAAGTTTCAAGAGTGTGCCTTCAAATTAAAAAAGAAAACACACAATTTTAAATTAAAGTTTAGGCGTGCGAGTAAACGTGTTAAATTACTGTTTATGGTGCTATTGGGCGAATACGTTACAGTTTTTGCATATATTTTTTAAGTTTTCATTTAAATACAATTTCGCAATGGGATCTTGTTCTTTATACAAAACTTAAGCTAATGCATTTTCTAAGTTAAGTGTGCCACCAATTTCGACCAAAAACACGTATACTGAGAATACACTGAAAATGCCTAAGATCAAAGAGTATTTACTAATGATCGTCTTAATGTTGTGAAAAGCGTCTTGAAAATATACAAACGCATTGAAAATTTAATTCTGAAAAACTATATATGCATATGAGTGGTTCTCTTATATGCAGCAAGATTATATTTAGCACAGTCGTGTTACTCCTTCACAATAGGCTGATGTGAATTTAAACTTTCATAAAGTAATTCCCAACACCCAGTTGAGTTCGCAGACATTCAAACCAATACTTGAACGATTTTGACAAACCAACGGGGGCTACTTCTATTCGTAGACAGACATACTTTGTAGCAATGAATGCATTAACATTATTTGTGCGTTCAACTGGCGAGCTTAATAAGCACAATCACACACATGCACACATGCGCAGACACAAAGGTACAAAGCATTTGGCATTTAATCAGTCGCCATGGGGAGACCCAAATACGAAACTCTCTGTTCATTGATGCCTACAGCCGGCCTACAGCGGCACAGTGTTTACCCGTGCCTGCTCAACTGCCTGCTGTGGCTTGCCGACCGTCTAATGTCTAAGTTTGCATACGTGTATATATGTATGTATGTATGCGATATGGCTGTTAGGCAGATGAGCAACTGACAAATATAAACAAGCAAATCAACAACCAAGTGGAGGAGTGAGCTGGCCTATGCATTAGGCATTTAGGTGCACTCACACTCACACAAGCACAAGCTTACGTCAAACTCAATAGCGGGTATGGTGATGGTGGTAGCATGGCAATGGCAGTTTGGATAGTGCGATGGCAAAAGGAGCAAAGCCTAAGCCAGCCGCAGTCAGTCCAACACATAACCATCCATGTCCTTATAATGGGTCATAATATTTGGGGCAAATTTTTGGATAAATTTTGAAGAAAACAAATTCTTTATTAAAACCAATGCCATTTTGGGCCATTATTATGTATGAACTTTTTGTAATTTTTCAGGTAGCTTCATAGTTGCATCGTTGTAGTACTTCTTCAGTACAAATTCGGAATCTGTTCAAGGCTATTTGAAGACAATTTTCGGCCTAGTTTCGGACAATTTTGAGACTACTTCAGCTACTTTTCGGCACTAGTTCGGTATCATTTGGGGACAATTCAAGGAATATTTCACGAGCAGTTTTAAGATCATTTTAGTTCGAAACTATTCATGAAAAGTCGTTTTAAACGCACTTTAATCTGATGGATTAGTGCCGCCAGATGTATTAGCTTCAACACAAGATAGTGACGAAAATTCGCTGATCCTTTTCATATGACCCAATATACTTGTGTAAGTCTGCTGCAAATTTACGCCTAAATGCTTCAGTACAGCCTAGCCGCATATGTGTGTGTGTGTGTGTGTTTGCACTTGTAACCCGGTTGCGCCTGTTTGCTTTCGTACTTCGCATGGCTGAATAATCATCGCGTTCATTAAAACAAGCCTTACTTAGTGGCGCACACAAACAGCGAACACGTCTGCCACTGCAATGGCTACTCACAGCATTCAACTAATGACTGACACGAGCATATCTGTCGCTTGGTGGCCACGTTGCTCTACTATATATAGTATACATAGGTATTTATACGGTATATGGTTGAGCAGCATCAGCAGTGGTCAGCGAATGTTGCTAAGCCAAGTAAGCAACAGCGAGCCTCGAAATTCCACACACACAGGCACACGCATTTAGGGTACAAGTACAGGGTAGGTGGGCAAACATATATAAGTTTATGTACTTATGTATGTACCTATCGCTTAGAAAGCAAACTGTTTTCTGTTACTGAAATTAATATGAATTTGCACCATTCAGCAAACAAGCAGAGGCAGATTGTAGTCCTAGTGCCAACATTACTTACTAATAGTTGACTAGCAGTCAGCGATGGCTGCTGACATGGCTGTATAGTACCTATGTACCATACGTACTAGGCTTCTATGAGCTTACTTATATATACATACATATTTATGTATGTATGCAAGTATGTGCTAACATACATATCCTAGGTAGCGGTTACTCATCCTATGTCGTTTACACTTTACCACATTTGCCTTATATTGCACCCATGTTTAGTTACACACTCATACACACACATGCAAATATTGTTGGTAATGCAACAGTGTGCATACAAATTGTACATAGTACTTACATCATCCATAGCGAACACTTTCGTTGAATGTTTGTTTTCTAATTACATGTTAAAGCAGGTATTTGGTAATAATATATGTATTTAGTGGCTTGTTTTAATACATACATACATATATGTTTTATACAGGTAACAGCTTTCGGTGGCTGTAGTTGGTGCTGAATCAGGGATGGGCGTAATCAGGAAAATGAATAATTGAATAAAAAAAAAAAAAATAAGAATAAGCTTTCATTCATCATTCCAACAATTTTGAATGACGAATAAATTTTTATTCTTCATTCAAGCACTTGCGAATGATGAATAAATTTTTATTCATCATTCAACTAATTTCAAATAACGAAGAAATTTTTATTCATCATTCGCAAGTGCTTGAATAAAGAATAAAAATTTATTCGTCATTCAAAATTGTTAGAATGATGAATAAAAATTTATTTTTTATTTGAATTATAATTCATTCAAAAACGCCCATCCCTGGTCCGGCATATGTATTTACGAAGGTGTATAATGGCAAGCAATTTGCAAGTATGAACACCAACAGGCAAACACACACACACACACACGTACAAGCTCATACACCTTCGTACAGCCGCTGCAAAATTTTGGCAATATTCGTACATTAACTAAGCCACCAACAGTGCCACTCATTCACCTTCAATGTTTATCATATTTCAGATGGCTTCCAATGTAACATACCCACCGCTCAGGTTGAGTACATGATTGGGCTGAAGAATG
>NW_016186001.1:0-4748 GCF_001687245.7 Rhagoletis zephyria | reverse complement strand
GCGACGCGTTGGCTGTGGCGCGCGCGCGCGCTTTTCTGCTCTTTCCTGCTCTTTCCTGCATGCACAACACTGCTTTGCTCCTTTGCTTCCCTTTGCTGTACGCTGAGCAACTCTTTTTTTCTTTATTTTTTTATTTCTTTATTTTTTCCTGTCGGCCTACGTATGAAACTTTGCTTGCGATTGCCGCCTGCGGTTTGGTGAAAGCTGCTTTTGTTTTACGCGCTGCGCTGGCTGTCCTTTACCGTTGCTTTCGTGCCTTCGTCTTCGCTTTGGCTACCGCTGCGCCTTTTTACAGTTTCACGCAAATTTAATTTGATTGCCAACAATTTTATTAAAAATGTTCTCACATTTTCCCCAACAGCAGCAGCCGCAGTCGCTTATCGTTTAATTTATATCGCTTCTAATGCAGTTCGCTATGCCTACATAGCTAGCTGACTGTGTACTCATTCGTGACGTGAGATGCTATGCGGTTTTCAAATGCTGTTGGTGATTTTTTTCAATTTTTTCTAGTTGTGAACTGCGCAAAGAAGGCATTATGTGACACTTAAAATTAAATGTGTATTTTAATAAATTTGTCACACAGATAGATTATAACCTGGATTTTACAACATAAAGGCTAATATTTGAAAAGAGTTGTTGCCACCTTTTACAAAAGGAATGAGCTAATTAACAATTTAAATAAAATATTACAACAATGTGTGTGGCAAAGGAAAGGGAATTCAAAGACGATTTATTTCAAACATATTTTTATTTAAAGGGATTTCCACCTGTTCAAAATTTTTAGGAGTTAAATCAAGTATTTTAATATGAATATCAAACAAAGCAGGGGTAAAAACTCGAAAATATTTTCGCAGAGAGTTGCCACGTTTTCAGAAATTCAAACTCAAAATGGTTAACATGTCAAGCGAAATATTTTAATATGACACACACTCAAGAGAAAACTGCTTGAGAAAGCCTAGTTTCGAAAATATTAACGAAGAGGGTTACCACCTGCTTGAGAATTCAAGAGTTACCATACTTCCAAAAGTTATGCTAATTAACTGTTTAGGTTAAGTAAAATATAACAATTTGGCATTGGTATGAACTAAAATTATATTTGTGCTTATAAAAACTGAAATAGCTGCTATAACTTATGCCGCTTAGACATTGTTGTTTTTTTTCATTTTCCCTAAAAAAAAACAAATCGTGTTACAAAGCTCAATAAGACTACTGGAACCAAAAATAATTAGCTCACAAGGAATTTTCATTGACCTAGTTTGATTGTTTTATCGACTTTTGTGATGCCCTTAATTTGAAAAATAAAAATAAGTTTTCAGAATATTTCTATCATTTTTAGTGTGAAAATAGGCTTTAACACTTTTATTCAGAATTTTTAGGAAATTTTGTTTCGATGATCGCCTCTAAATCTTAATATTAAGGTCTGCGCTTTTGACGCGCGTATTTTTTGTTAATGTCCCAAAACCATTTCACAGGCCACTTTGAGCAAAAAGCATCGACACACATCCATATGTATGAATGTATGTATGTATGCATATTTAGTCCACTTCCTGGCAATTCATTTAACTCGTTTCATATACCACTGCAACAGATTTACATGAACACAAAACACAAACAAATTATGTACGTATATGTATTTTGTTCTGCCGTTTTTTTATTGTTTCCTTTTTTTATGTTGTTTTCTTTTTTTTTGCTCTTTGCTGCATGTGCTCAAAATTTTCAGCTGCTACGCATTTTTAATCAAAATGTAAAATCGGAAATCCACACAGCGGGACTGCATTGTTACCGGCAACGCAGTTACGACAACATTGTTTATAAACAAAATTAATTGTAGCAATTTATAAAACAATCTTTTGTATTGATTAAAAAAAAAAACGCCATGCGGAAGAGGTCACAGCGGAAATTTATTGAAAACATTGAATATAAATATATGCGAATTAAAATTTTACCAAGATACTTCTAGAATGCACATAGCAAGATGGGAAGTCAAACTAAAGTCCTAAGGTAACTGGAGAAAATGCGGTGTCGAAAGGATTAGTATGTTTTCAAAACGAAACCTATTCCAAGAGATAATCATAATTTATATGGGTTGTTTTTAAAAAGGTTCATACAAATATACTATATATTTATTTGCAAACAAAAATTTATTTGAGAAATTTTCTTAAGGTCCTTCTATGTAAATCTTTTCATCTAGGACTAAATATTTTTTCAAAGGAGCCTAATTTCGAATAGGTACGACAATTTAGAAAAACCTAAAAATATTACACCTTACCAACTATACTTATGGGTCGAAAATTCCCGGACTATACATTGTGTTTTCTCAGATTTTGGGATAAAGCCTAATGTAACTAGTTTCCGAAAAAGCGGAAAATTTTTTGACCTATGCATAAAATACACCAGTGCAAACATATCCTATGGTCTCGCAATGAGAGCAACGTAATCCTTAACGATATTTAGTCAGATGACACTCAAAACCGTCTTATCCGTTGAGGCTAAATCCTCTCTAGTCCTTGAGTTCATTAAGAATTTTACCGTCTTTGCTTAACACAGTGATGCTTGGCGGTTTTTTGGTTCCAGATCACAAAAGAATAAGAGATAAACAAGGCAACAGGCTCAACTCTCACAGAATCTGAGTCCTTCTTTGCAGTAAGTTCCAATAATATTAGAGATGAGGTCAGGAATGAGATAGTAAGAAGAAGAACAGGGGTGAAGCACCATATATTGTCGTCGGGGCAAAGCTTTATCAGAGGATAAGTGCAAGCTAAAAAAAATAAGGTTTCTAATCATCCTATCTAAAGAGGAACCTAAGATTTTCACACCAATCCTTACGGGGTACTGCTCACCAAAAGCCCAACTACATAAGTTGGACCAAATTGTCGCTATCACTTTTGCCACTCAGTTAAGGGCACACCATTACACATATTTCTTAGTAGAGCCATTCGAGAAAAGAACTTAGGTCAATGGATGAGCACTTACGTTCTGCGTAGCAGAGGAGTAGACTAAGGATTTTATCTGTGATTGGAGGCAAAAATGCTCCCTTAGGCCATACCAGGGCAGGGCATAGGCAATTGTAATATTACCACCGCGCCAGAGAAGAAAAGTGAATATGAGTAGCTGGAAGAGGGTAGAGGAATTAACATACAGCATGAAAAGCAAACGCTTAACACTGTAAACTGTCTACTGTAAAAAAGCATAACAAACAGAAAATGTAAAGTAGAAAACGAGGGTGCTGGCCAAAATTTCATGACAGCGATGAGGAGGTTAGTAGATGGTATAAGCTAAAGATAAACAGGTTTGAACTCAACCTTACTAAGGAGGCACCTAGAATTAGCAGAAGCGTCGATGTCATACTTTCCCGCAATAGCCGTGGCATAATTTCCGATTTCAGCGCCAATTTCCGTGCTACTTCTGTTGTTAATTCTGTAATGCTATTTATTGAAAGCTTTCTGCCTAGCCTGGTACTATTAACCCTTTCGGGACCCTAAGATTACAATTAAAAACAAACCTGACCTGATATTTCTAAAAGAAAAGGTAAGGAGGAAATTTGTTTTAAACCGAATTCGAAAAAAAGGAGGAGGTTATCAATTCGTCGGAATATTTTTTTTTGTATGTATGTCACCGCATAACTTTGGACCATCTTAAACAATTTATATTTTTTAAAGGAAACGTGGTACCTCAGTTGGGGTTCCATACTAATTTAGTTTACATCCGATCATTGAATTATGAAGAAATTAAGGGTACTCTTAAATTTTTATAAGAGAATTGAAGTCGGTTTTGTTTTTTGTTTAAGAATTACTTTTAACAATTCAATTTTCCCAAAAATTCATTTCCTACATTTTTTTTTGCAAATTATATTTTCCACTTGGATAATTTTTTCAGCTTTTGGTAATAATATTTATTTCTGAAAAAGATTTCTTCCTAAAAAAAAATATTTTCTAAAAACTACTAATTTTTCTTCAAAATTCTTTCTTTGTAAAAATTTTTCTCTCAAGTGTATGTTTTCTCTTAAAGGTTTTTTTCTAAAAATGAGATTTCTCTAAAAATTTGTTTTTTTTCTCCAAGTAATTTTTTTTCTAAAAGTAATTTTTTTCTAACCNACGTCTAAAATTTTCTTATAAGAAGACACACATAAAATTAACGCACATTAAAAAAAAAAACAGAGAACTTTAAAATGATTCAGATAGTTTTCTTATGAGCGGAAAAGCTTTTTAGGAAACATGTTTCCTTTGGGCCTGAAAGGGTTAAAAGCTTTACATGTACTCCTTTGCATTATTTAAAAAAAAAAAAGTACACTTCCGCGTTAAGGTCGTTATTGCCTACTTCTAGGTACTACCTGTAAAGTGGAAGCAGAAGCTTATTCGAAAGCTTAAAGCTGATAGCCATTCTTTGACTATGAATTTATTCTTAACCCCTGCACCGCGAATTCGAATTGAACAGCGAGATGAGCAGTAAGAGTATGTTAGATATTTTAAGCACGCCTATTATTTATGCTGAGATTTTTGACAATCTAAATTTAGTGCAGCGATTTTTAGACTCTCACTGAAGGGGACTTCCCTTGGTATGAGGCTACTAGTTTACACTGTATTAGAATTTCCTACCTAAATATTTTTAAACCTAATTGCAATTTTAATTGGTTTACTTTGTAAACGAGCTTTTCAATTTACTAAACCACTTTATCCCTATTTCCTGATTTCAGGTCACCATCACCTTGAAGGATGTCAACGATGAAGCGCCCACCTTCAGCTCACCAA
>NW_016186000.1:0-4748 GCF_001687245.7 Rhagoletis zephyria | reverse complement strand
ACAAATTTCTATTCTACTGCCAGTCGACACTCGCAATAGGGGCCAAAATAAAAAATAATTATTAATAAGTAAATAAATAAATACATAAATTAATTAATAAATAAAATAATAAAAAAGTAAAAAAATAAATAAGATAAAATAGTGAATTAATAAAATAAAAAAATAATACTTACCAAAATTAAACTGATATAACAATAATGAAAACTCTCAATTAAAGAGAAATATAAAAAATAAAAGAAATTAAATAAAAATGAAACATCAAGGCAAAAAATTATGAATATAAAAAGAAAATATATAATGAATATATAAAGAAAAGAAATAAAATCAGACAAAATGAAATACTCTGAAATTAAATAAAACAAATAAAATAAATAACAAAAAATAAAATATCAAAATATAAAAAACTGTACTATTAAAAAAAAAAGCAAAAAATAAAAGAAATACATACAACGAAATAAAATAAAATCATATAAACTAAAGTAATGTAAAACAAATAATATAAAACAAAAAAATTAAAACAAAATAATATTAATAATAAAATAAAATAAATAAATATAAAAAATAAAATAAGTGAATATAAAAAATAAAATAAATGAATATAAAAAGAAAGAAAAAATAAATAAAAAAGTCAAAGAATATAATAAACTATAATTAAAACATACAAAAATAAAATACAAAAATTAAAGAAACACATACATAAAATGAAATAAAATAAATGACAAACTAAAAAAATCATTGAGATTAAACAAAAAAACAAAAAACATAATGAGAAAAATTTAATAACAATATAAACGATATAAAATGATAAAAAATAAATAAAATAAGAATTAGAAATAAATAAAAATAAAAACATTCCAAAAATATAAAATAATAAAAAAGAAATAAAACAAAATAAAACCAAATGAAATGTATAATAAAATTATACAATGAAGTAATATAAAAAAAAATAAAACGATGAAATATAAAATAAAATTAAACAATGAAATACGTAATATAAAATAAAATAAAATTGTGAAATAATAAAAAAAGGTAAAATAAAACAAATTTAAGTATAATGAAATGGAATTAAATACAAAAATAGAACTAACTAAAATTTAATTGAAATTTAAAATAAAATAATACAATATAAAATAAAATAAATTGGAACAAAATCAAATGAAAAATCAAATAAAAATTACAAATAGAAAAAAGAAAATAATAAAAAAACAAAAGAAAAACATGAGTATAATGAGATACATAATAATATCAAATAAAGTAAACTATATGATATGAAATCTGTACTATATAGTATAAGAAACATCGGTTTAGGGATTTGTAAAAATACCTTGAAAATTTTTCTCACGTATTACGATCGGCTCTGATATTTTAAGACAGTCAGCCTTTTCATGACTAATTTTCGCCCAAAATCGTTCACTTTTCACTCTTCGCTTATGTACACAACGGGCGGATGAAAAGATTTCGGTTGAATTTGTTTACGGGTGAATCTCGGAATAAGGCTAAAAATATCTTTAAAGTAAATAAAAAATTTTTCTGTTTATTTTATGTCAGATTCATTGAGAACTGGTCTAATGGTAACGCTTCTAATGCAATGGATTGTTCCAATCCAACAGGTAATTGCAAAGGATATTTTCTTTGCTTTTAGATTTGTCTATATAAGAATTTGTGTCTCAAATTTTCGAAAAAGTCATGCTTCCCCATACCTAACCTAAAAAGAACTGCTTCAGTATATCGTTTAAATTTTAAAACTTAACTTTGTATACTATGCGGTGCAAATCGATGGCTCAACTTATGATTACAATTATAAAGTATGATGAATTTAATTAAAATCGAGCTTAGACTGTATTGAAAACTTTTATCCAAACACAAATACATTTATGTTATGATAGCTTCTATTTTTTATTTTATTAAAATATTTAATTTCTGTTTCCCAGTCCAAATTTTTTTGTGTGTTTTATTTAAAAATTTATAAATTATGAGTAATTTTCAATAACTTAAAAATAGTTAAAATAGTAACTAGGTCGTGTGTGTATTGCCGGCGTAGTGGCGCTTAAAAGTACATAGATACATTGTAAATAATTTAGCACATAAGACTATATATTTAAGTCTATATGTATATACATACATACACTATACAAATATGTATTTATATAATCTTGTAAAATCTTTGTAACAAACGCAAGACCAGTGTCAGTTGTAGTGTTTCATTAAACTCATTGAAAATGATTTACATACATATTTCATGCATTCACATATGTATGTAGTTGCGTATGTGTGTTTGCAAATATCAATTTAATTTATATCTGCATAGTGGTAGTACATTTACACACATATACAACAACTCATATTTGCGTACATGCATACATTACGATTAATAAACATACATACATTTTATTAAACATTAAAATTATTTATGTTAAATTTTAAACAAGAAAAAGTTATAATGCGAATACAAATATAGTATTGTAAGTGGTTCTTACTTTCTTGAATGTAAGATGACAGTGCAAATATATATTCTTTAAAGTCTGTACGTATAACTGATTTATTAAAATAAAAAAAAGTTTCATTTACAAAAAAAAAAATATTGTAAGTTTAGCGTTTATGCAGTACATTTAATTAAAGGTAAATATATTGAAACTAAGAAAATGTATCTTAAAATTCTCGGGTGGGGAGGGGGGGGGGGGGGGGATCTCGTAAGCTCGTAAGTATAGCGTAATTTTAGACGCAAAAGAAAATATCTTTTTAACCGACTTCAAAAAATGGAGGAGGTTATCAATTCGTCGGAAAGTTGTTTTTAATTTTTTAATGTTTTTTTGTATGTTACCGCATAACTTCTGACCACGTGAACCGATTCCGATAATTCATTCTTTGTCCATAAGAAGGTCCCGTACTAATTTGGTTTAGATCCGATAATTGGATCATGAAGAAATTAACGGTACTCCTAAATTTTGATATGAGAACTTAAGTTGGTTCTGTTTATTGCTTTAAAATTACTATGCTAGGTTCGTAAAAGGACATTTGAATCGAAATTAATAAATGCTTGTTTTCACTATGCCAAATTCAATGGCATTTGTCGTTTGATAGGTGAAAATGTTTTGTCAAAAGGAATTAAAACAAGTAATTTTTAGCAAAAAAAAACCGACTTCAACTCTCATATAAAAAACAATATATATATATATATATCTCATGATCCACGGAGCGGATTAGTATGGGACCACCTCTGAGACACTACCTTTCCGATGCATAAAGAATTATAAATTAACATACATAAAACAAAAAAAAAACAAAAAAATATTCCGACGAACTGATAACCTCCTCCTTTTTTGGAAGTCGGTTAAAAAGTATATACGATTGATTTAGATCAGGGCTCGAATCGTCACATACGATATCGTATTACTCATCACGTGAAAACACATTTTTCGGATTATGACATAGGTGAAGGTACTATTTATCCCATCCAGCATATACGACTGGCGTATCACGTAATTATCTTTCGTATGGTTTTCGATCCGTGAACGGATGTTACGATTCGAGCCCAGAATAGGTCTCCATGTGCTGCTAAATATGCTGTCTGTCGGGCTTTGAAAAATAATGGCCCTTATTATAAGTTGCATTCGATTTTCGATCTTCGCTGGTTATCAAAGATTAAATGTGAAATTCGTATTATGAGCTATGCAACCGTGTCGAAATTTCCGTTGAGTATCGAATTTTTGTCGAACAGAATTTTGCTTTATTTTTCGATTTTGCGATTGTTTTCTTACTTTTTGGGCGGCTAGACACAAGTTTTAAACAATTTTTTATTAATTCCATGCAAGTCTAACGTCGTGAATACTGGAGACAAGCTGGTTTCACTTATGAAAGAAAATCCCATTACCAATTTGGCACGATCTCTGAGAACAAAATCGTAGAGCTGTTGATAGCTTTAAATTATTTGGATTAAATAAATCTGTGGACGAATTTCTTAAATATATTGTATCTATGTCAAAATATAATCGAAAGACTAACCTTAAGTATAAAACCGCGTAACTGACATTGGCTGCCAAAAATTGGATTTGCTCACACAAGCTCTCGACTCAATCCTTATTCATTCGTCCTGAAATCTACTTGCCAGAAATGCGATTTCTTTAAAAAAATTGAGAACCATTGTGAAATATTAGTGTTTTTACTATCTAAAAAATAATTTATGCGGTTTTGCATTATCTTGATACGCGGTTTCTGCAGAGAAATACGCAGCATACAAAGCCACCCTTCGAATAGCTATGCGAGCGACAGTGGAACGATACCGGGAGATGAGGAGGGAGGTGAAACGTCTATGCAAAAGAAAGACGAGAGGCAGAAAGACGTTCCTCTACTTGACCAAGACGAGGTGAGAACAGCAATAAGGCGGCTTNTTAAACGTAGAATACGTCGTATGGTTAAGAGCATATCCAAGTCAAAAACGAAAGCACACACTAAGAAAAAAATATCGATAACAAAAGCGATAGTAATATCGATAAAAAATCGATATCAATATCGATATCAAAATCGATAATAATATCGATAACAAAATCGATAGCAAACTCGATAACAAAATCGATAAAAATATTGATAACAAAATTAATAAAAATATCGATTACAAGATCTATCAAAAAATGGATTACAAAATCGATTACAAAGTCGATAACAAAATCGACAAGTATATCGACATCAAAAGTGATAACTTCATCGATAGCAAAATCGATAAAAATATCGATAGTAAAACTGATAAAAAT
>NW_016185999.1:0-4750 GCF_001687245.7 Rhagoletis zephyria | reverse complement strand
TTTTTTATTAGTTACGACTTTTGAATTTCAGCGACGATGTTTGTTACGTGTGCTTGCGTTTCAGGTGACGATATGTGGCATACATGCCAATGGCAATGAGACAAACTAGATATGTAATGTAAGTTTCACTTCTCTAGTGTGGCCCAGGCGCACTTGCTGTTTTTTATTATTAATTTTTTATTTTAATTAATTTTAAGTTTTTTTTTATTATTCATAAAAAGTTTACCTAAACGACTAAGTGTATGCGTCACGTCAAGAAAATATTAAAAATAATCTGATGTTGTCATAAAGCTTAAGAGCCTCATAATTAAAATCTCTTGAAAATATTTTTAACTGTCTGACTGCAAATTAAGAACGAAAAAATTTGCACGCTTGAGTGAAGATAAATTGGCGGAGATTTAATTTTTTTTTTATTTTTTGACAATGAAGGAACTCGAGTCTAATACTGTGTTCAGTACGTATATACATATATACCTATGTATGTATGTAGTATGCACATACACATGTTTTGCCACCGATTTACGTTTATTCCGCTTAATATTAAATGCCATTAAAGCATATTTAACACATTTTGCAATTTTGTGCTGACTTTGATTGCTAAATTAATCGCTCAAATGTGCCAGCAGATAGTGGAAGCAGAAAAATATATACATACATACATACATATAAACCAAGGAGCATTGCTTCGTCAACTTGTTAGTATATAAATTTGAAATTAAATTGCGCGCGCAATAAAAAAAGTGGAAAATTACAGCAACCGAGAGCCATAATATCGTCGCCAATGAAATTGTATTTTTTTGGCATTGAAATTTCATTGTTACTCGCTGCTTTTCTCTTACTGAAGAATTTCTTGTCTTTAAATGAATTACATGTATGTATGTATGTCAGTATGTTTCGCAATTTGTTGCGCTGTATATATGTATTTATTTTTAATTGTGTGGCCCCCCGATGACTACCCGAAGAGATTAATGTGTCGACAATTACTTTTGCTCCCTTTGCTCATGCGGAGATATGGCGATTTTGTGACATTCTTCGCCAGCGCTCCTCAGTATAAAATCTGTAGGCAACCAACGATGCGCTGTGGGTGGCTGCGCGCCTAACTGCCTGACTCAGTTTCATCGCCTCAAACTTGTGCAAGCATGTGTTTTTAATTTATTTTTTCTTTTCTTCTGTAGCTCCTTGAAATACTCAATTAGTATTGCTACTTGTCAGGTATTTAATCTCAAGGAAATAAGGGCAAGTATGTATTTACGCGAGCGTGTGTAAGTGGTTGGCTGTATGCAAGTAGGTATGTACATGTGTACGTCAATCGTTCCGCTTAACTAATTTGCGTTTGCTCGACAAACAGCTTAAAAATAAATTAATTAAGATTTCCAAACTATTAAATTAAGAGAATTATTCCATGTTTCTTTGATCTGTTGCCAATTGATGATGGCAGTGAGCCACAGGTTGACAATATGGGAAAGCGCCGCATATGTATGTATGTATGAGTGACATGCTTCTAAATACTACATGTGTTCTGTTAGTTTGTGTTTATGTTTTACGAGGTTTTCAAGTACACAATAAATTAATTTATATACATATATTTTTTAAATAAAAATTTAATTCTTTCAAAAACGAGTAAACACAAATTTTTCACAACTTTTATTTGCAATTATAAATTACTTAAAATCTTTTTTATAATAAAACTGTGGACAAGTCATGTCTTTCCAACGCAAAGGAGGCCTTCCTCTTCACTGCAACCAGCATCACGAGCCACGTTGGATTTCAAGGCTGACATTATTATTGCTGTTAATGCTGGTTACTAAATAAACGAAGTCATCTCCTTTTTTGAACTTATAACTTATGCTCTGACTGTTTGTCGGATGACGAATGATGCTTCGGTTTGTCCTCGTTCAACACCAGACCCAAGCGCCGAACATACCTAGCCTCTATTTTTATCGATGGGTCAATGTGGTCGGCATACGCCAGCCCTCAACAATGCAGTTCTGCGGCTCTTAAAGAATTCACACGAAAGGGAGTCACCTTGTCCAAAACCTCCTTTGGTATCAAATGGCTCAGAGCGGTCCTTCTCCATTCAGAAGGAACTGCTAGTTTTGCTCTACGTCATTTTACACAGCTGTATTAGTTTCGCGGAGATACGAAATTCAGACATCCTTTTCGTGCTGTCGAAAGAGGCTTTGAAATCGACAAATAGAATCCTGTCCTCTGATAAGGTCGAATCAGTAACACATTCTATGGGGTTTATGCTTTCGATTGGGATTTATGTAATTGGTTCATTAAACAAATTAGTGCAAGTTTAAAAAAAAAAATAAATATATTTTTGGAAATTTAATTAAAAATATCCTGGCCAGGATTTTTGCAGCCAACCCACTGCCGAAATATTTCCTAACACGTTAAATTTCATACAAAGTAGATTTCATCTAAACAGATGGGTGAAGGTCGTGCCCTTGGCGGATCTCCTACTATATGGTTCAGGCTTTGACAAAAACCATATAAATCAGACTTTCAAACTTTATCCAGAGCTTAGAAAAATTTAACAAATTTTTAGTACAATTTTGGGCTTTTTAATCTGGTTCTTTAGATATTTTTGAAGTGAAACTTCTTTAGATGCGGTTGGTTGGTTGGTTGGGAGTAAATTGGCAAATTCAACGTAAATTGCACACGGAAATGGTGCAACGGAAATGGTTGAGACGCAAACAAGTGCTTCTTGAATGTATGTTGTTAATTTAACAAAAACTTGCAAATAAAAGATTAAGGAATAACACTTAGAAAAATACCAATACAAGAATAAAAGTAAAGGTAAGTACGTAAGTATATAAAGAAAAATATATAGGCAAAAGTAAAAACAAAGATGCGTAAAGATAAAGGCAATAATAAGGACCAAGGTAAATTTAAACACTTTACTTATAACAGGGCAAAGGTAAAGGGGAATATGTAGGTGAAGAAAAAGATAACCTTAAAAGAAAAATGTAAAGAAAAAGATGAGGATACCGATAAATGTAAAGATGAAGATAGATTAAGATTAAGATTAAAATAAAGGTAGTTATAAAGAAAATGATATAGATAGAGACACAGACTCAATATGGGAGCTACTTTGGGATTTTAGAGATTTTCGGTATTCTCGGGACTTATCGATATAATAATCGATATTTTGATCGGTTTTATTATCGATTTTGTTATCGTTTATTTATCGATTTTTTATTGATTATCGATTTTTTGTCGACTTTCTCATCGATTTTTGTTATCGATACATTTATCGACTTTATTATCGATTTTGTTATCGATATTCCTATCGATTTTGCTACCAATATTATCGATTTTGCTAAAGAATTTTTTTTACGAATTTGTCATCGATTTTGTTATCAATATTTTTATCGGTTTTGTTATCGATGTTCTGTTGGATGTTACTATCGATAGAGTATAAAGTGAAAAATGAACATAAAGGAAAACAGAGTAACATAAATGTAATTAGAACGAACAGGGGTAGAGGTAGGGATCTAGATAGAAAAAGGACAAAAAATATATCCTTAAGCACAAGCAGATGTATTTACATATATCTATATTTATGTACATATATTAGTTATGAGACAAAGTAGATATGTTACGAAAGTTTCACTTCTTCGGTGTGGCCCAGGCGCACTTACTTTTATTTTTAGTATGCAGTGCGGCTGCAAAATCGCTGACGGAGTTTGCACTTTTGTCGTTTTTATAAACTGCGCTTTTTAGAAAAAAACCGCAAAAGCCGTGAGAAAAGAATTCATTTGCACTTTGTTATACTAAAATGTAATGAGCTACCAAACTACGTACTCTAAAAAATTCGTTAAAGCTCTGTAAAATGTACATACTGGAAATAATGGATACCTACTATGAGCATCCCAGAGAGGAAACCTAGGATACAGATGATTGGGTTGAAGCAATTGGAACTAAGCGAATAAATGCCTTCCTTTGACGGCGCTTCGGGCCGTTGTATTAATTCAATACAACGATCAGAGCACTACCAAATGTGTAAAAGGGTAGTCTAAACATTCCATAATCTAGAAATCTTTTAGAGCATATCTATGCCTAAAGAGGTCAAGCTAGGCAGTGTACCTGCGTCTGCACAGGATAAAGCGATAAGCGGAGGACTTTTGTGAAATGGTGATGAAGGACGTGACAGAAGCTGAGGTGAAATATGCCAACGACCTTAAGGTGAATCGTCAGCAAAATAAATTCGCTTCGGAGGAGCTCGTGCTCACATTTTAGGGTGAAGCTACCGGCGGGGCTCTTGTGCAAGGGTCATTGTTCTGGTTTAGAGTTATTAGTGTGAGCTTATTTAGTACATCAGCGAGTTTCCAAATTTACTACCCAAGCCAAGGGGAAAGGGTAAAGGCTTCAGTTGGCGTAAATAAAAGCTTTGCTTCCAACTTCTTGCTCAATTCCAGTACCAATGATCTGATGACTGTGCCCTCTAAGGAGAAGAACAACAGCATCTGCTTTTAGCTTCCTATTACGAAAACCGCAGACGATTTATCCAATTTAAATTCCAATTTGAACTCCAATTTCCAGAGTTTTCCTTTTTCATACACTATTCCGCTTTCTAATGAGGTACAAATAATCCCAACAATTTACAATGCGACCGGTCAAATGACTTTCGCATAAATAGAAACTAAATGCCAAAAGCAGCAGCTGCGTAGCCACTCTACTTCTACATGTGTATGAACATAGCTTACGGTCTTCGCGTACTCTGTTGAGCACTTAATATCCAAAG
>NW_016185997.1:1526-4750 GCF_001687245.7 Rhagoletis zephyria | reverse complement strand
AAATTAGAGTAAATTCATTAGCATTGTGAATCCCCGAAAGTTGTATCGCTCATACACTGAGCCAAAAGTACAATGGTTTTTTAAGTCATGTTGTTGTTTTATTTTTTCTTAGTAAATACACCACTTATAAGAAATATGATTCAAGTTCAATATTTTAAACCGCATTCGTATGTCTGGCTGTAGCTGAACGTCCAGAGATGCTTACTATTGTTTTTGGACTTCCAGCAGGTTCGGGTTCGAATACCGTTAGAGATAACAGTTCATTTTTTGTTTTTCTTTTCTTAATTACGAAAAAGCATCTGTGAAGTGCAGAACGCCTACAAATGACAAAGAAAATTTCTTCAAATTCAACATTTGAGAGCAAACTTAGAGAACGGCTGTAGCTGAGTGTACAGAGATGTTTGCTGTTTTTTGCTAACTGGCAAAAGGTGCGGCTTCAAATCCCGTCAGAGGCAACGTATTTGAAATGATAATAAAAATTTTTGTTTTTTATCTTTAAATTATGAAGAAGCTCAAATCAAAAAATCGGCAACCAAAACTTTTTTATGTAAAAAAAAATTTGGTTATGGTTGAAAATATCAACCATGGCATTGTAATATTAAACAAAAATCACATTGATTAGATTTTAAGCTTGAATTTTTGGTTGATTTATTTTCTCATTGTATTTTTACATGATTTGTGGGCATACATTAATACTCATTACATAACTGTGTCCGTCTGCATTGAATAACATTAGTTAATGTTGGGTTAGATAAAGATTGTTCATTTAAAATTTGTCTACAATATTTTGGCAAGACTTTATTTCCAGGATTTACAGGGAGGAACTTCGTGTTCAAGCACGTTTTTAAAATTCTGACCGTCAGCTCGTTATCTCCACATTTGACCTTGATGTAGGTGGTGACGTAAGTGGTACCGCTACTGTGGTTTCTCTCATCCTACTATTCAGCTTATTCTCTCATTCTTGATTTTGACCTACGATGCAAACTTATTATTGAAATAGTTCAGAAAATTTAGTGCAGTTATGGAAGTTGTACTCATTTTTTGGGAACACAGCACCGAAGCTTTTAAAAATAGGTTTGTTTTTATAAAACGACTCTGAACATGAATTATCTTCGTTCCGATGAGTGGCATATAGAATATAATTCTATAGCAGAGTGTCCAGATTTGGAGAGTTGGCGCTAATTTGGGGATTTTTTGGTTTTTGATATTTGCGCGTAAAACTTTTAGAAAATCGCATTGGGCGATTTTTGGCGATTTTTCCCCTTACATTCAATTTTTTGTGCTACATGTAAATTCGTCGCAACACGTGGTAAGTGGGTTATGGAGTTAGAGCCATATTATAATATTTGCCAATATTAAACCACCATTTATGACAAACTCCCGCTGAATGTGAAATTTGCAATTTCATTTGTATAAATAGCTGATCTCGCCTTATTATAGCGTTTATTTTATTTTTAGCGCCGAAATTCCGCAAATTTCCCATCCCCGCCTCGCCCTGCCAAATTACAATCCTAGATCCGCTACTTGGATTATTATTACAATTTCGGCACATTCATTATGCTGATGTTGATTTATACGTTCCTTAAAATTGTGCTTCTAAAATAATACAGCCTTTTTAGGAGCGACTGCTAATACCAGGCGCCTAAATTTAATGAAATTTTTTTACTGGCAGTGTGCGGACTATACCACTTTTGTGGTCGATCTACCACCTTTTTGCTAAGCTTAAAATCTACCGCATTTTACAATTTTGCTCTTTTTATAATGTGGATGATTTTGCCATCCCTAATGTTCTGTTAATTTGATGTACTATTGTGAATTGAACACTTGTCAATGCGAAATTTGCTCTAATTTGTTTTAGAATCTACCACAATTTTTAAGGCTTATTTTCCACTAAAAAAAAATTACAGTCCGCACACTGCATACTAGTGTCCCCTCTCACTGAATTGTTCGCAGCCAAAATTGCTCAGACAGTTGTCAAACCAGAAGAAGACAATAATACGGCCAAAAACGATACAGAGAACTGTGGGATACAAGTTGGATTGAGATGTATCTTAAATATTATAAACAAACTTATACTAAATTATTTTGTTCTAAATATATGTGACTTTTTAGAGGTAGTCTGGACGTAGTATGATTTGTTAAAGATTCGATTGTTATAGACTTAAACAATACATACTTGTAGGTAGGCAGCCAGAAGTATGAAATACTCGGTTAGCGAGGATAGCAGTTGTTGCTTTGGCCGATATTGTGGTAGCGTAATTCCAAGATTTGTTCGTAGATTGTTCTTACATTTTTGGGATATACTTCCAACTTCATCCTGGCTAGTTTGTCAAGGTTTTCAACGAAGTTATAGCTTAGTAATCGTAGGCGAATTTTTAATAGCTATGGATATTTACATACATCCAAGACTTGTGGTGATATATACATTTGGCCAGAGAAAAGGCAATAAAGAAAATGGGGACAGTCTGAAGTAAAGCAGAGAAGTCATTATCATGGCCTGAACGGAGTTAAGAACATAACACTTTAAATAGCACCAAGGTGCTGAACGGAATTTCACGACTGCGGGTAGCAATTTAACAGCGTGAGCTAAGTAAAAGCACCGCTTTTATGTACCCTTGTTCCCTTGTTTGTACCCACCCAGTGTTATAAATTCAGTTCACGTTCTTGTTTTCTAGGTTGTACATTCTGTAATATGGCTTACGGTCTAGTGCGCAGTAACAAGAAATGGAGTGCTACTCTTTCGATACACTGAATATATTAGATTTTAGATTCTTAAATCAAAGCCTTATGAAAATTGAGAGCGGTAAGAGAAACCGTTTTGACGGATTTTCGTTTTTGTATTGCTCAAAAATTAGTGAATTCAACATTTGTTTCGCTTAATTTTTGTGTATGTGGTATTATAGGCGGCGAACTGTCGAATCCATATACAGTATCGGTCATATCTATAGCACGCAATTTCAAAGTGATATTGTGTGCAACTTATGTTTAATTAAAATACAGTTCTTTCTTTAACAAACCCCATATAAACCCAAGTTTAACAATTTGTAGAAAACTTCGAAAAAGTACAACAAATTTCCACCTAAATTTCGAACTTTTTTCTCGGAAGTGTTTGAATTTTTCTGAATACACAGTTTTATAGCCCAATCAATTTTAGTCTGATAATGTGCAAGTTTCAAGTGACTGAAAGTTACCGTTGATTTTTTAGAATTTTTTTCGCCAAAGGT
>NW_016185997.1:0-1298 GCF_001687245.7 Rhagoletis zephyria | reverse complement strand
TCTTTCTTTAACAAACCCCATATAAACCCAAGTTTAACAATTTGTAGAAAACTTCGAAAAAGTACAACAAATTTCCACCTAAATTTCGAACTTTTTTCTCGGAAGTGTTTGAATTTTTCTGAATACACAGTTTTATAGCCCAATCAATTTTAGTCTGATAATGTGCAAGTTTCAAGTGACTGAAAGTTACCGTTGATTTTTTAGAATTTTTTTCGCCAAAGGTGTTGCGGTTTTCATCCATATACAAATAAATTGAGTTTATTCATTATATGAAAGACAATGCGACAAAAAAAAATCTAAAAAACTAACGGTAATTAGTAGCCACTTGAAATTTGCACATTATCAGACCAAAATTGCAGTGGCTATTTATGTATGTATATCGAATTGAAAGTGAAGTCTAGATTTTTCTACATATTTTGCATAGGTCTGGGATTGAAGCTATGAACTTCCTGTTAAACCCAATTTCTTTAGTAATTTTTAAAGTGAAACTTCTTTAGCGGCGGTTGCTTGAGTGCGAGTAAATTGGCAAATTCAACGGAAGCTGCACACGGAAATGGTCAGTTTTGTTATCGATATTTTTATCAATTTTATTATCGATTTTGTTACCGATATTGCTATCGATTTTGATATCGATATTTTCGGAACTTATCGATATTTTTATAGGTTTTGTTATCGAAATTTGTATCGATTTTGTTATCGATATTTTTATCGATTTTGTTATAGATTTCTTATCGATTATTTTATCATAATTTCATCGATATCTTTATCGAAATTTTTATCGATTTTGTTTTCGATATTTTTATCAGATTTGTTATCGATATTTTTGTTGATTTTGTTATCGATGTTTTTATCGATTTTGTTATGGATTTTTTAATCTGTATTTTATCGGTTTTGTTAGCGATATTTTTATCGGTTTTGTTTTCGATATTTTGATGGATGTTACCATCGATTTTGTTAGCGATAGAGTATAAAGATAAAGGAAAATAGAATAACATATATGTAATTTGAACGAACAGGGTATAGGTAGGGATCTAAATAGAACCTTAAGCAAAATCAGATGTACATATATGTGTACATACAAATGTATGTATATTGGTTATGAGTTAAACTAGATATGTAACGTTAGTTTCACTTTTCCAGTGTGGCCAGGCGCACTTACTTTTTTATCTCTAGAATTTTCCTATAATAACTTTAAATTATAAAATGTTTTATAATATCTTATTTTCAGGATAAGTAATCATTAAATCAGAAGCGTCGGCCGCTGTGGTGTAGTGGTAAGCAGTGCGCGCTTCCACTCC
>NW_016185996.1:0-4750 GCF_001687245.7 Rhagoletis zephyria | reverse complement strand
ATATGTTTTATTTTATTTTTTTATGTATGTTACCGCATAGCTTTGGACCACGCCAACCGATTTCGATAATTCTTTTTGCATCGGAAAGGTAGTGTCTCACTGGTGGTCCATACTAATCTGGTTTAGATCCGATCATTGGATCATGAAAAAATTAACGGTACTCCTAAATTTTTATATGACAATTAAAGTCGGTTTTGTTTTTTGCTTAAAAATTACTTGTAATTATTATTTTAAAAAGTTTGTGTAGCTAATTACCTATTTTTTAAATCTTTTTAGTGTTAAACTTGACATGTAGTTTAAAAGCCTTTTAAAATGGTGACAATACTGGTACTGTTCTAATACTATGAAAACTTGGAGAGTTCTGCCCTTTCCCGAGTTTAACCAAAAATAAAAAAAAATCACCAGTAATAGAGCAAGAGCCAGCGACGGCCAGACCTTCGTTATTTTATAAAGGCTGAAGGCTTCTCTCCCCACTTGCAAAAAACATATAAAAATTATACTTTGTTAGTTACTTATCGGAGTCGGCGGTTCTTACAAGCTGAATTCCAATTTCTTACAAAATTTGTTAATGCCAATGGCTATTCGCTATGCCACAAAGCCTATTTTTTGCAAAATTTTATAAAAAATATAAACGTAAAATTAGACTAAAATTCTATAAAAAGAGTATATTTGAGAAAAAATCTTTAGAATACAATGTCCATGTCAATAAAATAAAATCTAAATAAAAAAAAAGCTTTAACATAGAAATTGTTACTCATACGACATGTACGAGTGTTTACGATTACGGTCATGTACAACATTAAAATAACGTTGAATTGTAATAGTAGTGCTATTACAAATATCTCATCACCTATTATCATCCCTGGCGATATCTACTTGCTTCGGTATCGTGTCTTGAATTTTCGAAATACATTAAAATCATTCATATTTATTGTTGAGGGATGAACTTTTTTTAATTTTTTAACACTTGGTCTAAACACAATGAAGTCTTTAAATATTAAACTAGTATACGAAAGTTACTATTGTATTAACAGTACTAAAAATCACACTGTTGTTACTATAGTAACGGGCTATAACTAAAAATCTGTACTAATAAAAAAATTCTGAGAGCTCCTAATATTTATCCTATACACATGTTTTAGTTAACTTACATAATTAGCAAAATATTTAATTGATTACCCAGTGCAACAGTCAAAAAGTGATGGGAATGAGACCAATTGCATTCATTAAGAAAATAGGTATTAATATGAATAAATACCAAAGTATTTGTAAAAGTTGATTCCCATTTCCTTTTTACATAAAAGAAGTTGCGGTTGATTACGGACGTGTACTTTATTCCCTCCATAAAAAATTATATTTATCGTTTAACTAAAAACATTTAACGATCGAAAGACATACTTAACCATTATTAGAGTTTTGTGTCGTCGTGAACTGCCCTCAGCAGTACAAAAAATCAAAGCGTGATCGCGAAAAATACCTCAATAAATAATGAGACATTGTGTGTATCAAAATAAATAAATTATTGTTTACATACAAAATACGAACGGTAGTTAAGTGAGAGATGAGTGTCTAGGGCGCTCCCCTACAAGAGCGCAGGCACTCAATCCAAAGCGCAAGCAAAAGAAATGCATATCTGAAGGGGTTAGAATCATGAGGGTCTAAATGACATTTTTTGAAAATATAAATTATACCAATATTTGTATAGTTAAATGTAGTGCTTATTTGGTGACAAAGAGATCCAAGTCATTTCGGACATAGTCGTTCCAGCGAAAGTCGGGTCTGCGTAACCGGAACGACCTAGATTTACTCCCCAAAAACTCTTTTTGGGGAACTTGAATGAATTTACCTAGAATTTACAATAAATAATCAACTTTAACTTCAATTATCTTAAAACAATGGCAGATCTACTCAGATACTTTTGATTCTAAGCCCTTTATTTGACAATTACTGCATGCAGTCCAAAAAGCAAAAGGCAACCACAACGCGAAAGAAAACTCTTATACTGCTAACACTCCATCACAAACACCAGATGCAGCCATGCTAAGAGCACCATCTTGCTCTCCAGCAGTGATTAATGAGGACAACAACGTAGCTGACGCTACTAACACTTCGTCGGCAACAACAAAAAAGAAGAAAATAAAGCAAAAAATGCTACTGTTAAGACTGGGTTAGATCGCTACATACTAATAAAGCGAAAACCAACACCCGAAAAATATGGAAAGCAAAGTAGTCACTTCAGGTACATCTACAACGGCGGAGAATAATTGTTTTAGTATTCTCGCTGATATAAATTATGATTCTAACCAACAGGTAGTTAAAAAATAAATAAATTAAAAACTTTTTAATATAAATACCACGCTTTTATAAATAGACTAAAAAGTGGAAAATAATATTTCTCAGTCCCATAGAATTTGTTTTGATACCTTTTGATATTGAAATATTAGCAAAAGTCATTATAAACAATTTATGAGATTGAAAATGAAAATCGTGGGGCGCACGTAATACAAAGAACTAGATTTAATTGACAATAGTCACAATAGATAACATAGGCCTAAAATTTCTACAGCGCAATTACCAAATTTGAGATCGATTTTAAGCGATCGTTATTCATATACCCACATATGTACATACTAGGGATGTTTCGAATGTTATATTTTTCACATTCGCGAATGCGAATGCGAATGTTAGGAATAACATTAAAAAGGCTATAATCAACTTGACTTAAGTTTTTATTACTTACAAATTTTGTTAATTATTAGAACATTGAACGAGTACTTAACCTATACATTGTTTTAATCGATTAGTCAAAGTTCAAAAGGGGATTATTATATTTCAAAAAAAGTAATTTTGCTGACTTTTCTCCCATGGGGCGATTTCTTAGAGGCTCGTATATAAGGCCGGCTGCACTGAACAATTGCTAACTTGGAACGCTGGCGGTGGAGCGCTCAAATATTTGCGTGCCAGATCTGTCAATTTGTCATATTTTAGTTTAGCTTTCCGCCAATCGAGAGGATTTTCACCGAGATGAGCTCGTTTTTCTTTAAGATAGGCTTTCAATTGAGCATTAATTTCACATTTTTTAATGTCTCCAGATTCTATATTCGAGCCTTCGCTTTCGCTGGAGGAATCTAAAACTATTTCTAAATTGCTTATAAGACTTTTAGCAGTACTTGTTGAAGGCACATCAATGTTGCTTGATATACTACTTAACCGTTTAGCGCCTAAAGCTAAAATCCGGTTATTGTCCGCACTTTGGTTAGACAGATCTAAGGTATTCCTCAGTAAAGATTTGAAAAAATTCCCTCTCAGAGTCAGTTAATGATCCGTTAACGGTATTTAAAGAACATTAAAGTTAAGTAAAGAAATACCTTTACTTAATTTTTAACGAATGATTGTGAAATTTTTTGTTTGTTTCCAATAAATGTCAATTTCGATAACGTTGCTGTAAGAGTGGATTGGTCCAGTGAGCACAGCACTTTTGTTCCATTCGAGAGATCCGAGTTCGATCGTCGACAACGGATTTTTTTCTTTTTTTATAAATTTGTTTCTTTTCATTTTTACGTTTTATTGCTTAGAAAATAAATACAGTCAGTCAACAATGTTTAGGTACAGCGAATTTTTTACAATACCGGCAATTTTTTTTTTAATATTTTATTTTTCGCTTATTTTTTATAAAAAAAAAATGGTTAATTCTACAACAAAAAACCCAAAAATCAGAGTTCCAAACCTTGTGCAAAATTAAAGAAAATTCTGAAAAATTTCATTCAAATATTGCACTTTTTATTTACGCTCTCTAGAAAAAAGTTGAGTATGCAGTTATTTAGCCCATTAAATTTTAGTATAACAATGTGCAAGTTAGAGGTAGTTGGGACTTACCATTGATTTTTAGCAATTTTTTTGTTGAAGGTGTCGCTCATTTTCTCCATATAAAATAATATTTGATAATTTTTTTATATGGAAAAAATGTGACACCTTCAACAAAAAAATTTCCCAAAAATCAATGGT
Source organism: Rhagoletis zephyria (assembly GCF_001687245.7). Classification (NCBI taxonomy): domain Eukaryota; kingdom Metazoa; phylum Arthropoda; class Insecta; order Diptera; family Tephritidae; genus Rhagoletis; species Rhagoletis zephyria. Next base: position 745 of record NW_016185996.1, on the reverse strand, counting down.
AAGTCCTACCTGCACTTTATTATACTAAAATTGAATGGGCTAAAAAACTGCATACTNATTCCCAAAAATCAATGGTAAGTCCTACTTGCACTTTATTATACTAAAATTGAATGGGCTAAAAAACTGCATACTCAACTGTTTTCTATAGAACGTAAATAAAATGTGCAATATTTGAATGGAATTTTGCAGAATTTTCTTTAATTTTGCACAAGGTTTGGAACTTTGATTTTTGGGGTTTTTGTTGTAGAATTAACCATATTTTTATAAAAAATTAGCGAAAAATAAAATATTTAAAAAATAGTTGCCCGTATTGTAAAAAATTCGCTGTACCTAAACTTTATTGACTGACTGTATTCTTTTATTTTATTTAATGTTCAGAAACTTTGTTTATTAATCTTTTTTTATTTTACATAGTTTTCTCAAATTTTAAGTTTTGGTTGTTTAAAAAAATATTTTTTTGATTTCGTTTATTTTTGTAGAAAACCTTTTGCTAAACGAGAAATAGAATAACGCTATCCTCCTCGTTTGCAGATCTTTTAATTAGTCATTCGAAATACAGAAAAGAGCTTTCNAAATAGAATAACGCTATCCTCTTCGTTTGCAGATCTTTTAATTAGTCATTCGAAATACAGAAAAGAGCTTTCAAGATAGTTGCCGGAATATAAACACTTTTGTCTTTCGAAAGATTGTAGTGAGTTGTTTGTCTTTTAGTAGTTTCTAAAAATTAAATGAAATAAAAAAATAT
>NW_016185995.1:4118-4750 GCF_001687245.7 Rhagoletis zephyria | reverse complement strand
AAAAGGAAAAACGTATCGATAACGCCGGAAAAAGAGAACGCGCCGAAACAAACTAGATTAGATAGCAACCCCAGAGGACTAGAGAACAAGATAATAGAAACAGTAGAGATAGCAGCCGAATTAGAAGACATGGCGAATAGATACGGCAACACTAAAGTGGAGATCAAACGAATGTCTGAGAAACTAAAAAAAGAACTTGAAGAAGTTCTAGACGTCTGGGTAGATCAAAATAGAGCACAAAAACAACACCGAGAACTCCTTCTAGCAGAGCTAAGTGCGCACAAAAAAGAAAACACAGAGCTTAAGAAGAAAATAGAAACCCTGGAACAACTAGGCAGGAAAATAGAAAACACAGAAAAAATAGAAAGCATGTTAGATAAAATAGAAAACGTAGAAGACGTCGAGGAGCTAGTCAAAGCCCAGTGGCCAGACAGGGCGCATAAACTAGTCAAATCGACGACAAAAAGCATCCTAAGTCAGGCAAAAACCAAAATTATAATAGTGAACGAAAATAACCAGAAGGATGTAGAAATTATAAATAGAATAAGCGCAATATACCCGATTTTCGGCAAGGCAATTAAGAGAGCAGAAATAGGAAAGGTGACGAAGTTAAAAATAAAAGAAGACATCAT
>NW_016185995.1:3654-3981 GCF_001687245.7 Rhagoletis zephyria | reverse complement strand
AAATGGAAAACAGAGAAAATCTGAAAACAATGATTGTAAAGAACGCGGAAGGGAAAACGTACGCGGACACGCTTAAGACGATCAAAACGGTGATAAAACCCGAAGAGAAGGGAGTCACGGTACGAAAAATTGCAAGAACGAGAGATGGCAACGTTGTCATTAAACTTAGAGATGAAGCCCCAGGAGCTAGCGCAGAAATATCGAAAGTCATAAATCAAGAAACTAAAAGTAAGGCGGAAATTAAGAAGGAACCAAAGATGCAAATCTTGGTGCACGACTTAGATGGCATCACAGAAGAAGGGGAAATTGAGGAAGCGATAAGAGAGC
>NW_016185995.1:3398-3620 GCF_001687245.7 Rhagoletis zephyria | reverse complement strand
CTGGAGAAACGGGGGAGCTGCAAATCAGCGACCCCAACCCGAGCAAAAATGGATCATGGACCGCCAAGGTGCTGGCACCAAGGAAAACGGGAGAAAAACTCATGGAAGCGAGAACAATCAAGATCGGATGGACGAGATGCAGAATCACCGAGAAGATCACCATTCCCATCTGTTATAATTGCCTCAAGCTCGGCCACCTAGGCAGTGTGTGCACAGAGGAAA
>NW_016185995.1:862-3341 GCF_001687245.7 Rhagoletis zephyria | reverse complement strand
AAGCAGAGAACACGAGGCTGGCAACTGTGATGGCGAACCGAAGTGTAGCGAGTGCAATAAGACAGGACATACAGTGAATTCATTTGACTGCCCGAGGTATCGCCAACTAATACAAGAAAGATTTGCAAAATCGAAAGCTAGAGCAAACGCACATAAATAATCAAAATGACCAGAATCTTACAAATTAACGTGAATAGATCAATAGGCTCCCAAGACTTAGCACAACAAACCTCGAAAAATTTGAATGTAGACTTCTTAGCAATAACGGAACCAAATATAAAGGGCCTGAGAGAACAATGGTTCGTGGACGACTCTAAAACAGCAGCAATAAAAATTATAACAAAAGTAGCCCCAACGAAAAGAGGAAAGGGAGAAGGGTATGTCTGGATAACGCACAACAACCTAACACTGTATAGCTGCTATATCTCTCCAAATGTACATAGAATAGAATATCAAAATTTCCTAGACAACTTAGAAAATAGTATAAGGACACAAAGGGCAAGACAGGAAATAGTCTTAACAGGAGATTTTAACGCAAGCTCAAGTATGTGGGGAAGCGGAAGAACAAATAAGAGAGGAAAAATGCTGGAAGAATGGATAAACAAACTAAATTTCACCGTAGCAAACACGGGGAATAGAGCCACATTCGAAAGAAGAGAACAAAGATCGATTATAGACTTGACAATTTTAAGCGAAAATCTCATAAATAGAATAAGTAACTGGGCAGTCCTAGCAGACCTAGAGTCGCTTAGCGACCATAAATACATAGCATTCGAGATTCTAGAAAAACGCACAAAAAAAACTAGTCAAAACAATACTTCTAAAAACACAGAACAAAACGGTTTTATAAAACAAATAGACAAAGTAAAATTATTAGAAGAGCTAGAAAAATCTATGGAAAGGGAAAAGGTGGGCATACAAAACATTTCGAAGATACTCAAAAACGCTAGTAAAAAGTCCGAACTAGAAACAATCCATAGAAAAAAGGGGGCCTACTGGTACAACGAGAAAATAGCGGAAGCTAGAAGACTATGTATAAAAATGCGAAGAAAGTATCTAAGAGCAAAACCAGAGAGTAAAGAAGAGACGCACAAAACCTACATGGAATACAGACACAAGCTAAATACAGAGATTGCAAACTCTAAGAAAGAGCACTGGAAAAGCCTGTGCGACGACATAGAAAAAAACCCATGGGGCGTCGGCTACAAAATTATAGCGAATAAGTTTAAAATTCCACAACCGAAGCTAGAAGATAAGGTAGTAGAGGGCACGCTAAAGACACTTTTTCCGACACATGAAACTTATATACATAAGATCACAGAAACAACAAGACAAATAGATATTTTTAACCCAATCATAAAAGAAGAAATTTTAGAAGTAGCAAACAAAATAGCGACTAACAAAGCCCCAGGCCCAGACAAGATACCAGCAACTGCGGTTAAAACCGCGATAAAAAACTTCCCTCAGGAAATCATGAGGCTCTTTAATAAACTTATACAAAATAGCACCTTCCCGAAAGAATGGAAAGTAGCGAAAGTAGTCCTATTGCACAAACCGGGTAAGCCGGAGGGNAAACTCGTATAGACCAATCTGTCTACTAAACACTTTAGGTAAAGCGTTCGAAATCCTAATAAACAATAGAATACAGACATACATAGAAACAAATAACATACTGTCAGACAAACAGTATGGATTCAGAAAGAAAAGATCGACAATAATGGCCATAAACCAGATTGTACAAAAAGCAAGAGTGGAAAATCAGAAACCACTGAAAGATAGAAGTTTTTACCTATTAATCCTCTTAGATATAAAAAATGCTTTCAACTCAATAAGCTGGAAAGCAATTAAACAGAGCCTACAAAAATATGAATTCCCAATCTACCTACAAAAGATAATAGACAACTATCTAAATGAGAGGAAAGTTAGAAGCAACAACATAGAGCGGGACATGACTGCAGGTGTACCCCAGGGCTCGGTCCTGGGTCCTACCCTGTGGAACATAACATACAATGAGGTTTTTAACTTAAAATTACCAGAGGGAGCCAATCTGACAGGCTATGCGGATGATTTAGCACTTACAATAGTAGCGAAAACAGAAAAATTGGTAGAACACAGAGCAAATGAGGCTATGCGACGGATAAAAAACTGGTTAACAGAGCGCAGTCTAGAGCTAGCGGCCCAAAAATCAGAAGCCATTCTAATAACAAATAAATACAAAGTAGAAAACATAAGACTAGAATTAGACGGAGAACAGATACAACTAAAGGAATCCGTAAAATACCTAGGGGTAACGATAGACAGGAGACTAAGCTTTACTAAACACATTAGAGAAGCGACAGAAAGGGCATCAAAAATATCAAACAACCTCAACAGAATCATGCCGCGCACGCATGGGGCGGGAGAGGGGAAAAGAAAACTACTAGCATCAATAGCAGAAACAATAGTCAACTATGGGGCGCCAATATGGGATAGCAAAGTA
>NW_016185995.1:0-823 GCF_001687245.7 Rhagoletis zephyria | reverse complement strand
GCGCAAAGAATCACAGCAATCAGAATAAGCCGAGCGTATAGAACGGTTTCAACGGAGGCTCTAATGGTCGTGGGGAGATGTATACCCTGGACAGTTAAATTACAGATTAGACACAGACTGAGAAATAGTGGAGAAACCGTGGTAAACTTCGAAGAGGAGTGCTTGGAGCACTGGCAGGAAAGATGGAACGACGACAAAAGCGGGAAAGGTAAGTGGACGAAGAAGCTAATACCGGACATTACAAAATGGTATTATAGAGAGCACGGGGAGATCACTTACGAACTAACACAAGCATTAACAGGGCATGGATGCTTCCAAGAATACTTATACAAAATAGGTAAAAAACTGTCACCTATCTGTGTGCATTGCGAGGAGGGGGTAGACGATGATGCCGAGCACACCATCTTCCAGTGTAACAAATTCAAGAAGAAAAGAACAGACCTAGAAAACAATTTAAAAAGCATCTTTTGCAGAGAAAACATAGTAAATAAAATGTTGGAAAACCCCAAATACTGGGAAGAAATAAGCTTATTTATAGAACACGTGATGAAGGCGAAAGAAGAATATGACAGAAAATGGCAAACGAGGACGGAGGAAGAAGAAACCGAACCGCGAAGGCAACACGGAGAAATCGACCTAGAGGAACCGAGAACGTCGGGCACGGACACTCGAGAACCCCCTGGCGGACGGATGAGAAGACAAAGAACGAGAGATGTAATATTGAGATTGAACGAAAAATAAGAGGGGCCAATTGGCCCCCCCGGGGGGCGCAGAGTGAAAACATATGTGTACCAGCGCCCTCCGGCGGCAAAAATAAATCTAT
>NW_016185993.1:0-4750 GCF_001687245.7 Rhagoletis zephyria | reverse complement strand
TCGGACCCAGGTAAAGTCGTTTGCCATAGTCGACATCAAAAAGTAAGAGACTCATCCTAGTTGTTATTTTACCATTCACTTGAAGCGGCTTCTAAGTAAAGAGTTCCAAATACACCGCGCATACTGAGAGTCGGCTATCGTTCTTCTTCTTCTTTTTTTTATTTGGCGCTGTAATCGCCTAAGCAATTTTGGCCGAGTTCAACAAAGCAAGCCACTGTGCCAACTGGCGCCAATTGGAAATGCCAAGTGAAACCAAGTTGTTTTCCACCTGGTCTACCACCAGCGGGTTCCGAGTTGAATACTTTCAGAGCTGGAGCGTCGGTGTCCATTCGAACGACATGACCAAGCCAGCGGAGCCGCTGTATTTTAATTCGCTGCTATATGTCAATGTCGTCGGCTATCGTTACCGATGTATTTAGTGTGGTTTTTGGTACTGAAAGAGTTTTCGTTAGTACCGCCCGCGTGTTTCTCATTCAAATTCTCATTTGACTTATAAGACTGCACAATTATCAAGACTCGACTCCAACCAAAATCTCAATATAATTCTTCTTAAAATTTTGTATGTATAAATATCTACGAATAACTTTCTTCAGCTCATAAGCCTCAGTGTTGCAAAAGAACAAAAATGTCTCACAAAAAGCTCTTAACATTTGTCGACAAAACTAAGCTTTAGAATATTGGTGTAGCGTTTGTATTACGAAACTTTAATTTTCCTACCAGACTGTAGTTAGCTGTACGCTTCGTTTCCGTTTACGCGGTTTCACTTACAAGTACACGCATAGAAATATACTAGTTTGTATGTATGTATGCATGGGCGTAGCCAGGTAGGGGCAGGGGGTGCTCGAGCCTCCCCCCCTAACTTTCAAATTTTCCCTGTATATATATAAAATAGTACCCTGAAATGCCAGCTTAATAGGGTCGAGCAACCCAAACCCCCGCCCCCCCTAATTTCATTCTGGCTACGCCGATGTATGTATGTACAAACATATCATTGAACAAATAGCATCGCTTTTACTTGACGACAACATCCGCTTCTTTCGTCCAGCTGCTATAAATGCTTTGGCCGACAACAACAGCAATAATAAGTAAACCGCAGTTGCCATGAAAGCTGGCAAAGTATACAAACTATAGTGTGTAAATTCTATATGAATGTGTGTATTTTTGTTATTGTAGTCATTTCGGTTTATTTCTGCTGGTTGCCGACATAATATATCCGCATGCTTTCCTGTTAGCCTGAGAATACAAGGCAAGGCAAGGGCTCACTGAACGTATGTACGTATGTATGTATATAACTAGCTATATGAACTAACCATATTAAATGCTCACTTTTAGCGGCATAAATGCAACTTATTATTGTTTTTGCTTTTGCCTCTATGTTCATTTTGAATTTACGCCAACAGCTGTACCAAACGTTCATTTTGCTCTTTCTGATCTTTCTGCATATTCTCTTGTTTGGAAGTCACAGCCTGCATTGTTGAACTGTATTGCAAATACCTACATAACTACTTACTCGTAAATAGGTATTTAATTGTGCTTTGTTGTAGACCGTGGCTGGTAGAGGCACTCAAGTTGGTGGAATAGCATTGCTGGTAAAACTTACTGATTTAATAAATTTTTGCAAATGTTGCTCAAATATATTTGTAAGATATCAATTATCAGCCTTAATAGCCAAAGTTCGGGCAGTAATTAATTCATTGCAACGAGGATCATCTGTTGGGCAAAAACTATACACGCCAAGGAACCAAAGTAAATTACGTTCAATTCGTAAGTTTATATCTATATCTGTGGACACTTGCTCCTACTGCGGAGAGGGTACTGCAATTATTCGACTCAATGTCTATCTAACAGAGCGGAGATGATATTTTAATAAAAAAGTTTAGTTCCCCTCAGTTCCATCAACGTAGTTATAGTTTAAGCTAGAGGCTGAGTGTTAGCTGCAGGAAGGACGCTCAGTCAGCAACAGAAATCTTGATTTCTGAGACTGGCTTACCATAATATCTAAGACGAAATGGTGAAACACGCAAAATTGAGGACATACAAGAGAGGTTAGGGATCAAATTATGTTTTTAAAAACAGGCCAACTTGGAAGAGTGTTTGAAAGAGTACAAATCTAATATAGATCTAGAAAGACAGAAAGCAAGGGGTTCAATAGAAGCTCCTAGTTGGACCCTTGTGAAAGCATTTAGAATCATCAAATCTGCTCTTGTCAATTCTCCAATGATGAGAAAAAAATGGTGAATGGACTAACGACAGCAAGGAAATGGTGAAAGTTCTGATAGAAGCATGCTTTCCTGACTGCTAGTGCTGCAAAAACATCGATGTTTGAAACTATCGATTTTTCGTTGTTTTCGCCAATAAAACATCGATAGTGTCGATACTATCGTGGTTTCTTGGGAATTATAGCTTTTTGTTTATATTTAAACTCCTGATCAATTAACAAACATAATTTTTTGACAAATTACATTTATTACTTTTAAATTATTCATTAAATAATTTAAAAATTAATTTGATGTATAGATTAGAGATCGAATAAGAATCAAAAATTTTGTACGCCCAAGTATGATTGACATTTTATTTTATTATATTATACAGTATTGATAAATGAATTATATTTTTATAAATCATATGTTTTTAGTCATATGTTTTTGAGAAAAATACACCGTAGTAATTATGAAATTTCAAAATTACATTTCTCGACTGAAAAATAATATATGTAAATATTTGAGCTAACTCGACGGCACACAGTGTGCTTTTTTATTACTGCATGCGAATTGATCGTAGCCCTTTTGATAGTAGCAATATTTTGATATGAAACAAAATGGCTTTGCAAACTAATGTAATTTCCTTTCAAAAAAAAATGCACTGAGCCACAGTCACTCCTTGACCTTAAAAAAATTGGTCAAAAATAGTGTTCTTCGAAAGAAAACATCCCAAATGCAACGGATATACTTAAAAAAAAAAACGATTTTTTGTATTTTTTATTATACAAATATTATAGAATTTGAGACGAGAACACGATTCCACTGTTTAAAAAACTAAAAACAATTTCAACCCCTCAATTTTAAAAATGATTTATATATTGTATTTTTTTATAAATTGCATGCAGCTGTACATACTTCACATAATTTTATATCCTTCGAACAACAAGTCACTATTAGTGCTAGTCAATACGTTTAGGTAGAAGTCTCTAGGCCCTTTGTGAGCTTAAATGATTACCATTCCGAAGTTAAACTTCGAAATTTCATTCGATATTTTACGCGATTGTTTTTTCTAATTCTCAGAGGGCCTAGAGGCTCTAAAGGTCTTGAATTTCACTTATTGTTCGAGGGGTATAAAATTGAGTGCAGGATTCAAAGCTGCATACAAATAGAAAAAAATGCAATAGATATTGCGTTTCTTAAATTAAGGTGTTCAAATTTGTTTCTTCGAATTTTGAACACTGGAATCGTGTTGCTCATCTCAAAATCTATAATACTAGTATGTAAAATAAAAAATACATGAATTTTTTGTTTTGGAATAAATCCCGTGAATTTGGTATGTTTTTTTCGAAGAACACTACTTTTGACCAATTTTTTTTTATGGTCAAGGGGTAATTGTGCCTCAATGGCCACAATTGAAAGGAACTTTCTTTACCTGTCAAAACCATTTGGTTTCATATCAAAGTGATGCTTCTGTCGAAAGCGCTACGATTAACTCTCATGAAGTGTTCAAAAAGCACACTGTGCGCCTTGTGAAAAGACAAAAGATGTATTTTACCCGAAAATATGTATATTTACATATTTATATAGAGAGTTCCCCAACTCTAGCAGACCCAGCGAACTTCGTCCCGCCCAAAACCATTTTTTTTTTTTAATAATTTATTCCAACATTTTCACCAACAATTCACGTTCACGACTCTTCCAGTGACACGCTTTTCTGCTCTTATTATCCTGTTTTGGACGTCAGAAGGCATATCTTCCACTGCAATTCCATTTCATTACAGCTGCGTGTGATCCTCGTTTCTGATTTCATTCTGCATGAATCTGCGACGAATGCACTCGAAACTGTTCATTGACTTGGACGCTTTGCTTAGGGGCTAATTTCATGGATAATTTTCAATCCTTGTGAATTGCTATTGCGTGAGCCAGGGTTTTATCTTCCGATCGGCAGCATAATGGTTTTCAAACACTGAAAATACAATGTCGAAGAATTCGAACTATCTTCGAAGCAATCTAACTAAAACAGCAAAAGAAATGTTAACACCAAGTGTTCCCCTTTTGTATTTTTCATCAAAATTCCATCATATATTTTTCATATCCAACAACTTTAAAATGAACCACTACTAATAATTTACAAGGCACTCTAACCTAACCTTACATGCATTATTACGATTCCGTTGAAAATTTGTTTTTTTATATTTTTATGCAAATTTTTCAAGCTTAAACTGTTTTGTCATCTGAGGATTTTTTTTTTAAATCTTTTAGAAACTATTTTTATTCATAAACAAATCCACTTTTGGTGGTCCAGCTCACGTAAATCTTAATAGTTTTTCGAAATATTTTGGAGGATGTCTTCAAATATAATATAGAATAGATCCCGGCAGAAAAACCGAATATTTTTTTTTTTGGTGATGTAGTCTAAGGTACATATATAGAGATTTAAATTTTTAGATTTAGCTTTAAAAAATATTACTTCTTGATAAGAGGGCTCTTAATTTCGCTGAATCTGGACTTCAAAATGGAGTTACACTTTTTAAAAATCTTTTTTTTTC
>NW_016185992.1:0-4750 GCF_001687245.7 Rhagoletis zephyria | reverse complement strand
TTTTATTTTCATATGGGACCGAAAGAAATTAATAGTCGTTTTATTTGACTCAGCCTATTGTACATAAATAGTTACATATGTACATACGTATTTTTACTTTATATAAATATACCTGCACACTATTCTGTAAACTAGGCTGGGAGAGTACACATACTTTGTTTGGGTTAGGTTTCAATTATTCATGTAATGCCACAAATTAAAGGACGCTCATTCTAGCAAAATCTGAATGCTTCTGCTATTGATAAACCTAGCGACTTGCCTGAACATTGAACAGCGTTTGGTGTTGAATCTTTCGCTCGCAGATCTGTCAGTCAAGACTATCGCGTTCAAAGCTGCTGCTAGGCTTAAGGTCAGTTCATACGGTCAAAGGATTTATACTTTGAAGTCGAACGCTGGCATGAGGACATGAGGATGACTGACTCGTTGAATGTAGGTGCACCAGCCCGCTAGATTTTTAAAACATTTTCCAGGCATACGTTTAAGACAGTAAGAGTGGTCGAGTGCAGGATATCCATGGCTTAATTATATGCTGGTACAAAGGTTCCGGAGTACTCCGGCTTTACGGACAGGCTCACCAAAGTAGGCGCTCTTTCGAAAAGTGCGCCAATAGAAATGGTGTCGATGTCTCTACAAGCGCTTTCGTACAAGCGAGGTGTCCAGTTACTAGCTGTGTAATTTGGTTTTAGTTTTTTTCAGATAACGATATGTACCTTAGTGGACTTTGCGGAGCCACACATCGGAATCTCCGCGATAAATTTTTCAAAATATTTTCAGGATTTTCAGGGAACTCTTTGGACTATTCTATACTTTTTAAAGACTTTACGGGATTATTGGTTTTTTATTTTTCGAAAAAATCTCTCTGAAATTTTCATCTGCAAGAGTGGATTTTAATCTTAAGCTTTGCTTTATCAAAAGCTAAAACAGTGGGTTATTTTTTCGCAAAAAAAAAATAAATAGTCAAAACAAATCCTTAAAAATTATAAAAAAGTCTAAAATTAATAAGTAGTACTTATGTGTAAATGTATTTTTTGCTATTATTTTAGTACAAATGTAGTATGTTGTGTGTTAAAATTCATAAAGCTTTACATATCTCTTGAAAAGCCTACACATAAGAATTATTTAAATTTTTAGACATATTTCAATCATCATTATCTGGGGTTTTTTTTTATTTTACTCTCGACATGTTTTTTTTTCTTCGAGACGATTTTGCAACAAACGAAAAATATTTTCAAAATTTTACATTTGTAGCGGTGTATGCACATAGAAATTTCACACCTACATATGTATGTGAATATACATATCTATATGTATTTTGTTTATTGGCAACATTTAAATTTTTTTTTAGGGACGAATCGCAAAAACAAACTAAAACAAATAAACAAATAGAAGCCATCAAGTTCAAGATTTTCAAATGTCAACCAGAAAGAGAAATATGTACTATAGTAAAAGCATTGAGAAATATATATGTATGTATATATGTAGATACTACATATGCACATAATTACTTAGTAATTCATATGGACACGTTTATGTATACACAAGTCAAGAAAAAATGGCTTAAAAATGTCTTAAAAAACGGTGCCAATAAATATTATAAATATTTTTCATTACTTTAGTATGTATGTATGTACATTAATGTGGTCCAAAATAGATTAGTGTTTTTTTATTGGAAATAGATAAAAAATATTTAGAGGTCGCTCAAAGCGCTAAAATTTTTCTATGTATTTTATATGGGGAAAAATAATAATTTTTCGTAGCAATGTAAATAATTCTTGAAAATCAGTGTTTTTCGATCGACCTTCACATAATATTGGTTTTTAAGAACTCTATACAATTTCTACGAAAAACTAGTTTTTTTTCTCATATAAAAAGCACGCAGAGCTTTCGGCCCTTTGAACGACATCTAAATACTTTTTGATTTCAAATGAGAAAAAATAGGTGTACATTTTTTCGTTATAGAACATTCCTATGAGGTGATAGCATTAAAATTCCAATTCCTACTTTACTTGTTTTGGACCACCCTAATATACATACATTGATGCTTTTATGCATACCTAAATAAAAACGTTTGTATTTGTACGTTATAAATGTCTATATCGAATTTTCTAGATCAAGGAAAATTTTCAAGTTCAAGATTTCTTCTTTAAAAAATTTCCTTTCTTTTCAACCGTAAATATTTGTGTTAAGATTTTACTTAACATGTCTTTGTTAGGTAACAACAAATGCCCAATATAATAGCGGCATAATACAGTTAATACAACAAAAACTACGACAATTTTAAAAATATAACTAACAGCTTTATTGTTAATAACCGCCACATACATATGTAAGTGCAATGGACATTTATTAAATGTAGGATATTAGGTACATATACATATTCCTAAATCCTAAAATTGCTTTGAAAAGGTACTATCGCGACTGGACTGTGTGAGACCCACATTTATTGTTATGTACAAATTTTATAATTTCAATAAATATTTTATGTTGTGGTTCTTTTAAGAACATTTCCTTTCGATTTGAACAGCTGCAAGGTCGCCTGAAATAATAACAGACGTACCTATTTAGTTTGTATGTAATTACCTACTACACCATTGGCAGACATATTAGCGTCATCAAGACGTTTGTATGTATATGTACATATGTATGTATATACAAAAAATATACTCTATACTAAAACTATGTACTAAAACTTACAATTTCAATTATCTATGCATGTACATAAGTGTGTGTGCGTACATATGTATATATACATATAAATGTAATAATGCCAGTGGAACCCCAGAGAAAGTTAACAGGAGCATTTTATGTCTCTGTTATACATACATACATACATAGATATGTACATAAGGGCAAATCCGAGAAATGGTCAGAAAAAACAAAACAAAAACTTCAAATTCTTATATTTTTGTATCAAGAATGGCGTAGGACTATATATCGCACGTTTGATAACATAGAGAAGTAACTTAAATTTTACGTTTTTGGACATTTCATCATACAATTAATAAGTTGGATAAGGAGAATATGTTCAGTCATAAACTTTCCAAATATGGCGAAGACATCTGTCCTTCCATCTGTCTTTTTGTATACCAACTGTATGAATTGATCAAACTTTGATTGCGTTTCCCCACAAAATTGAAATTTTGAAATAATTCTGTATATTATTAAACGAGCGATGTATTAACTTCACACTTATTTGAGATATGTGATTCGCCTTTCTTAATTCTTCAATATCGCTTTAGAAAAATCCATTTTCCTAACGACAACGAAAATATACAAAGATTTTAGAGTTAATCCAAACTTTAGTTTGCTTTTATTATAGTACATTTAGTTATTTGCTCTTCTAAATATTCTTGTAGATCAGTTGACTATGATGATCATTTCAATAACTAACGTTCAAACACAAATTTTGATGGCAAACCCTTTATATTCAAATTTCTACTATTTTGTTCTAATAAATACTGCTTCAAGCCTTCCCTTATACCTACCATAAACATTTTTTAAATTATCCTTTTTCTTGTCGACAAAAAAATTTAAAGAAACATCCGAAAACAACGTCCGTGCGTGTGACGTGGAAAATTTTCTGTCCCATTTTTCAAGTTCTTATATATTTATATGTGCATGTACATAGGTACAGAACTATTTATGTAGATATGTATGTATATTAGACTGCATCACCAAAAAAACGTTGCGNTCAGAATGACGCTCGTTCATCCTACCAGTCTTTTTCATATTTTGAATGAGCTTATTCGCAAAGAAGTAAATATGGAGATGTCTCATAAGTCTAAATCGGAATAGTTTTGGTCCAGTTATTCAAGTTTTTCTTATACCAATCTTTGAAAAAGGTAAAAAACAGCATCAAAAATCTCATTATTACGATTCCGTTAAAATTAATTTTTTTTCTTCTTTTTTTCAGATTTTTTAAGCTTACACTGTTTTGTCATCAGATTTTTTTTCACAAAATTCTTTAGGAAATTATTTTTAAATTTTAATCACCCCGTTCTAGTTCTAGTACTTACCCACCAGTAAATTAAAGTTCGCTAAAATCATTCAACTTTTGCTAAGGATCCGAAGGCAATTTCGATTTTTTTGCGAATGTAGAGGTCATATCTTCGGCATTTACAGGCAGATCTTGAAGTATGATAGGAAACACTTCCAATGTTTTTTGACGTGAAGTAGCTGGTTATAGTATCTCCTTGCCAACCATATCTCAGTCGCTTCCACACTAACGTTCCACCCTAATGTCAGTTAATTAAAGCTCTACAAAAATTAATAAACTATTGCTAAAGATTTTTTTTGTATTATTCCAGTAAAACTATCTAAAATACATTTTATCGCCGAATGTAGGTGTTACCGAGGTTCAGCCAAAACTCGGAAAATCGGAATTGTCTTGCAACTTGCGCACGTTTTTTGTTTGCTTGTAAGGTGGTGCGGTCTAATGTAAATACATATGTTAATACATACGTATGTATGTGGCAGTAGGTGGTATTTATATAAGTACATATGAATTTGTGTATATAAACTTGCTTCAGAACTAACCTACACAAGTAAATAAAAGCCACAAAATTTTGTGTGGGAGTAGCAAGTAGGATAAGTGCATTCACTTATTGCAAGGCGCAGCACTGCTATGTTTGTATACGTAGGTTGTTACGTACATACATGCATCCATAAATAAATTTATGTTTCTCACATCCCACAAAACCAAAATGTACAAAGGTTATTCAACGCACAATTGTCAAAAATAAAAAAAAAA
>NW_016185991.1:0-4750 GCF_001687245.7 Rhagoletis zephyria | reverse complement strand
GCGTCACACGGCAACACTCGATTGGTTTGACAGAACTTGCAGCAAAAATTAAACACGGGCAAGTTGAAATTATTTCTCGAAACCGATTTGCGAAATTTCAACACCTTGCAATATTTTTTTCCGAAAGTGATTTCTGAAAATTTGCAAAAAGGACTCTCTGGCTGTTTACACGGGAAAGTAGACTTTCGATTTCGTATTTTAACAGCAAAATGCGCAGAAAAGGCACTTGCATTGCCACGTTCAACCGCACCTTACGGCACTACAATACGCCTCAAGACGAATTTTTACACTTATTCGCTTACTTAAAGGTAAGTGGTGAATCTCGACAAGTGCTTACCGAATCAGAGATTCAGGAAAAAGGGAATTTTTTGGAGATAACTGCGGCTTGATATGGGTATGCAGTACAAAAAGATTCTGGCAACACTGATTGTGGTTAGGGCTCGTCCACTGAGGTGAACGGGCAGTACTCGGCGGCGGAGTCTCGCTCCCACCATAAATCTAACACCGAGTTTGAGTTCCTTTTAATGGTAGCTGTAATGCAAGGCCCCACATGTCTTTTGCTTTGTCCCGTCCATCGCTTTTCTTTTGTCTTCCCGAGAAATCAACCAGCCGGGCTGAGGCACTTTCCTCATTAAGGGACGGGACATTCCAGGTGCATTCCGTCAAATCATAGTCCTTTATACGTTTTTCTCGCGTTGTGTATATGTACGTTAAGCGAACCATTTTAATGCTCGCAAATGAGAGACTTCTAACTAAAAAACCTGTGTGCTTTGATTACTTAATTTGACAGCTGTCGCATAGCAACGCAGCGATTTCGAAAACTTGAAATGGGAAACACTATACCATCAAATCCCAAACGATTTCAATGCCACTTAATTTTAAAATTTAATCAAATTGACACGAGCGACGTAAAAAGGTTAAACCTACTAATTTTGTTTAGTTAAGCTTCTAATTTTAATAACTAAGTGGACACCAAAATTACCGCCCAAACTCAAATTTACTTACGCATATATGTATACCTTCATAGATTTGTACACACTGACATATGAAGGCACACAAAGAGGTGCGCACATAACTTCCTTGTCTGCCATTCAAATTGGAACAGTTATGCGAAAAGACTAGTTGCTTACTCTAGATCATTAAGTATTTGCCAAGTGCCTTTGAATTGCAGGTTAAAAAAATTAAATTTAAATAGCCGTTGAGTGTAACAATAGCTCTGATCCAATACCTTTCGTGTACAATTCTGTAAAAATGTCAAACAACAAAATTACTCTCTGAAGTGAGAGCAAAAAGTGAGTAACAGCATAAAGTACGGGAACAAAAAAAGCATTTTTCCTGTAAAAATGTCAACCAGTGATTGTTTGACACTTTTCATGTTTTTACCAGAAGAAAAAGTTCGCGTAGGTAAAACTTGCAACTTCACTCTCTACACAACTCTCCACAAATCGCTCTCATTTACAGGATTTTGTAGTACGGGATCACTTTTCCTGTAACTTCCTGAAAGCTCGTGTAAAAACCTGCAAGTTCATGGAGTACTGGATCAGAGATAATTTATACAGCTTCATGGTTTCAAACTAACAAAATTTGCTTCTCGAAAGAGTGTAATTAAATATTTGGAAATCTGAGACTGACAATAAGCTGTTACTGCCCCAAAATGAACTAAGTAGTAGTTGGCTACGCCATAAATACTGTCCGCTGTTCTCTTCTACATCTTGATACATAATTATACACTTTGATTTTATGCCACTTTGCTGTTGGATTTATGAGGACTTGTCCACTTAGCTACGAGTAAATATGTACATGCGTCGTGTGCCACTACAGTCCCATCCCTCTCCCTCGTACAAAGTCAACGTCATGCAATTTATTGTCGTTTCTACTCGAGAAAGCGATGCGATGGTGGTCAGCATAACGCCTTTGAAGATCATCAGACTTTTAAGCTCAGTTTGTTGTCTGCGTTGGCTGGCTACGAAAGTATCTGCTTAGCATAAATGAGCGTTGTTTGGCCATTTGTACTGAAAATGTAAGGTGCATAGCACGAGGACAGCAAGTGTATGCTTGAGAGATTGGCCTTTGCAGAAAGAACGCCGCCGCGCCGTACCCCTTACCCATTCGCTCGTATCGCCCAAACGTTGCAGGCAAACAAAAAAGGGTTAACCTTGGTCACCCTTTCAAGTCATTTTATTACCGTTGTACACTTTGGTATAAAGCTGAGCTATTTGATTACGCCTCTATGCATTTAAGGGACTCGCAATCCTTTGTTGGTCGTAACCGCCATCGTTGGCCTCGTCGGCTGTTAGTTGCTGACCGTTGGCTGACTTTAGTAATTTTCAAATGAATGAGCGGATAGAATACAAGCGGCACAAGCAGAATGGGGTTATGAATGCGGGAGGAGGAGTGGGTTCGACGTGGCAAGAATGCTTTTAATTTTTAGAATTTAGAATAAACTTTCATGAATTTATTGCTTTTTAAATAAACAAAAATGAATTCCTCCTCAATGATTAAAAGTTCTCGTTAAGGTTTGTACCTCAATATATGTATATGCATGTGTGAGATTAAGCAGAATCTCCGTCTCGTGCGCTTGTGAGTAAAAACTCGTCTATGTGTTTATTCATACATATTTGTGTAGATATGTATGCGTATTTATACTCTTTAGTAGAAGGGTGTGTGCGGTCAGCTGGGCTCAATTGAATCAACACGACGTTATGTGGCCTCTGCGGGCGCTCAAAAAGGACCAACACAGTTTTAAGCAACATGCATACATACACATACACATAGTATAACACTGGTCAACAGTGTTTTTGGTCTAAGGACTTTATACTGATTACAATTAGTATTTTGAAAAAAAGATTGTATTGCCTGCGTTTAGTTTTCTAGATTTTGATTTTTACACAAATTGACATAAAAAATTTCATTTATTAGATACGTTTCTATGTGCGAGGGAAAGGAACCAAACCTCTTTCCAGAATAAGGCGTGACACATTCGCAAAAAACGACATAATTATCTGAGTGAAAAAATTATAGCAAGCCTGGTTCTCTTGTACGATAGAACGTGACTTTTGCCACTGACGCTAACAAGTGTTTTCTTTTAACCTAGAAGTCAATATGCGGATTCTTCAGACAGTTTCAGACCCCGTATAAAATCATTTAATTCTTCTTGGCTTTGTAGACGATACGTATTCCTTCGAAATCACTGTCACTGCTCAGTCCATTAAAGATTTGAATAGCTGAAGAAACAATCACCAAAGTGATTTTTCTGGTCTTTCTTTTGCATAGGCACTCCGAACCTCATATGGCTTCTTTGGTCAATGAGCCGCTATCTCAAGTATTCACATCAGAGTTTACAAGCAGTTTGGGGTATCCACAGCGTGAGCTCATCAAAAATTTTGGAATTGTAGTGGGAAAAGTAATTTTTTGAACTGAACCTTCTTTAGCGGTGGTTGGTTGGTTGGGAGTAAATTGGCAAATTCAACGGAAATGATGCAGCTGGAAATGGTTGCAACGGAAACAAGTGCTTCTCAAATGTATGCACATAGGATTTATTTAACAAAAACGTGCTAATGAGCGGTTCAAGAATACGGTTTAGATCGAGACCAATATTGTTATCGGTATATTTTTCGAGGCAGTTACCGACATTGTTTTTGATATAATCATCGGCACATGACATGCGATCACATTATATGACATCATATCATATCACATTAAATCTCATGATATGACATGACATCATATTATATGACATAACATAATATGATATCACATCATATGACATCACATGATAGAAAATCATATGACATGACATCACATCATATCACAACACATGATATGCCTATTCGCGCTTTGGCGAGTAAATAGAAATTATACTTATTTCCTATGAAATAAAAAAGATGAGTTTTTAGTTTTTATTTCTTAACTATTAAAATTTATTTAGGTTTACAAATTGAGTTTAAACGAGATTTGAGAGAACGATTAGAAGTCCGTCTTCGGGAGGGTATAGCGAACGATTAATTTGACATCTTTTCTTTTACCTATCCGGTAAGTAAGTTTAAATTTAGGGAACTATTCAAATTGAGGTGTGTAAAGGTAAGTAGTTTAATTTTAGTGTACATTTTATGGCAAGTATTTTTAAGGAAATATATAAATAATTCTATTAGGTTGGGACTCAGGTCCTTAACAATGACATCACATGATCTGACATCACATTATATCACATAATATGATGTGACATCACGTGATATGACAACACAGGACATGACATCACATGTTATGACATCATACTTACTTTTTTTTATAAAACCTCTTTTAACTGTATATTCACCACAAATGTAATAAAATACTTTCGCCTCATTGAGACAACCTCTACTTCAAGAAGGCATGACATTAAAATGAATTTATGTAGTGGAACGTACCGATAAGATTCAAAATGCGCCCACAAAAGCATTGATTACAGCCAATATACAAAACTAACTTGAAATTTTAAACTTCACGTTGTAAAAGACAAGTAAGTTTTAAGCAAAAAACAACCGACTTCAATGGTTGTACCCAAATTTAGGAGTACTATTATTTTCTCCATGTTGCAATAATCGTAACTATACCAAATTATTATCGAACCACGCTTTCCGATAACCAAAAAGAATTATCGAAAACGATTCAAGTGCTCCAAAGTTATCCGGTTACATAAATAAAAAATATTCCGATGAATCAACCTCATTTTTATACCTTTCATGAGCATGAAATGGTATTATAACTTTGG
>NW_016185990.1:0-4750 GCF_001687245.7 Rhagoletis zephyria | reverse complement strand
TACGGAGATTTTAGGGTGTACAATATATCCTTATTGATATATTTGATGCACTTCCCTTTTCATAAGGTTTTTAAAAGTGAGGTTCTAGCTCTATTTTGAACATCGGTTGAGGGCTGTTTTCTTTAATTTTGATGTTGAAAATTTTGCGCGCCTTAAAACCTTCTTCCCTAAGAGCATTTTCTCTTGTAAGTTCACGCTGGACTCGGTGCCTTTTATAACAACTTCTGGTCCTCGTCTACTTTTAGGTTGGAAGGTGTAATACGATTTCTTACACTTATAGAGCTCATTGGTAATTTTACGAAAAATATCTTCGTTCTGAATTTTCACTTCGTGTACACTCTAAAATATTCCCTCTCTTAATAAATGCAAATTTACACACCCTGTTATTTATATTAAATAATAAAATATTTTTGCTTTCAAAATGTTTTTAATTTTAAACATTTAATCAGTAAATTTATGTGTACATTTTAAACAACTCATGTTCAAAATCAAATTTTGAACATCTTGTGCGTATATTTGCACAGTTTCTGGTTGAAAAATAAACACTTTTCAGTAGTACACCCAGAAAAAAGGCAGCTAAAAATATTTCCCTCAATATATGATTTGGTAACTATAACCAAACAACGTAACTATAGCCAAGTCAAGTGTTGAGATAAATATTTTTAGCTGACTTTTTTCTGGGCGTATTTTTACATGCACTTTTTATAGTGTATATTAGCCCTCTTAATAGGAACAATTAATTCATATCAGCGAGAGTATTACTTATGACGAAAATATTACATCGTCGTCGACGTCGACAACCACAGTATGGCCCAATATCACGAAAAAAACTAAAAATAAAAGTCAAAAATTTTTTGATCAGAAGTTAGAATTTAATTATCCAATTTTACCCTTACGAGGAAGTTTCATCAAGATACTCGAAAAAATATTCGTCGAACTGATATGGGTTCACCCACACACCTTCAATGTTGCTATGAAATAGCTATCTAAAGTTATTTTAAAGCTCCTGGGGTATACCTAAATGCTCTTCTGCATGCACTTCTTCCCTCTTAATTTAATTATTTAGTTTGTATGTATGCGTGCATGATATAAATTAGTGATTCTGCACGTAAAGGTTGAATTAAAATTCGTCAGCACGTACACATACATACTGACTCGCATTATAGGAAAATAACAAGAACGAAGTTCCAAGAATACAGCATTCACTTTAACGAGACGTTAATTAAATTCAGACATGAACTAAATGAACCTCAACGAAGTGTGGCAGACTGGCTGGATGACAGCGAACCAAGCTGATGTGCATATGTATGTATTTTATGTACATACCGACAAACCACGAAATACCGATCTCTTTGAGAAGTCTTAAAATGTGGCCTGGGACGCGTTTGCGTGCCCGTTCATTCGACATAATTAATTAAAACATTCATCCATACATATGAAAAGGTATGTATGTATGTATACGAAGTGTTTTTGCATGATTACAGCACACATACGCCGTGATGCACGCAATGTGACACGTTTTGGAAACTAAATACCTATGAACAAAGCATCAAAATTAAATTAAATGAAGACATAAAAGCTGTTAGCATAGCATTTTAGGTAGTCACCGGATCTGAGTAACTTTCTTTTATGGCAATATCATGCACTTGCAGATGTAAAGGTGCATATCCCTATTGCATATTGAACTAGCAAAAAGACGTCCCAAATTAATTGTTGAACTAAATAATAGTCATACGTAATTTCACGACTGTGCTCACAACAGAAAAAGGTAAAAGCATCTTATTTACCGTAGAGAAGAACAAATTAACATTTTCTGAATTTAAAAATTGTACACAGGCTAGTGAAGGATTAACTACTTCACAGGTAGTAACTTTCGAATAGATATTCGCTCTTAGTGTAATGAACCGCTCCCATAATATTTCCTCAAGGCACATATCTTTCTTCTATCAATCCTAGACGGTCATCCGTATCCACTTTAAAGTGAATTTGAAAAACAGCTTCTTTTTTCTGCACGCGTTGTTGTGTGCCTGGTTTTCATAAAAAAAACAGCTTCTCGTACCGTATATTAAATTTTCTGAACAGCAAAATTTATCACTAATAATTTCGCATATTTTATATTTACTTAATTCTTTGTGTAGCCATTTCACCCTATATTTGTGCTAAGGCGAATTAGAATAAATATGTATGTATGTGCATATGTACTAACATATGTATGTATATGGTATGTAGCTTTCTCACACCTTCGCTTGTTTCGCTCACGTGCGCATACTATTATTAAATTCTCCCTGCAAATTGCACGAAAATGTACGTTGCGTGGTGGCAATATTGTCGCAGGTCACGTGTTTACCAGCAATGCGCTTCCATAGTTGACTGTTGCGCTATTTTCGCTCCATTACAGTGGTGGTGATTATGCACAGAAGCAACAATTTGAGGAACGCGCGGCAGAAAAAGGGTGTGAAAACGTGACCAACAAGCTGAGATACGGCAGTAAAATTGTTGTGATGTATGTAACTACATAATTCTTTCAACGTTTATTGAAGTGAAAGGCAGTTTTATGGATGATTTAATTATTTAAATTAATTATTAAACTTACCATAAACATATGGGAAAATCCAAGAAATGGACAACCAAACACTGAAAAAAATGCATGTAGTTCAAGTACTCGGATTTTTATATCAAGCATGGCATAAAACTAATAATAATTTTAGCGCTTCGTCTTGCAAATTTTGTTATTGACCGACTTCCAAAAAAGGAGGAGGTTATCAGTTCGTCGGAATATTTTTTATTTGTTTTATTTATGTTACCGCATCACTTTAGACCACGTCAAGCGATTTCGAAAATTCGGACCTGGTTTAGTTCCGATCATTGGATCATGAAAAAATAACGGTACTCCTAAATTTGTATATGAGAATTGAAGTCGGTTTTGTTCTTTGCTTAAAAATTACTTTTTTTCTGTTCAAAGCATTTTTGTACTTTTCAAAAAAAAAAAAAATTTATAGAAACGCTTGAAACGTAGGGTAGTATATTTTTTATGTATTATTTTATGTAAACTTTAGCTTTTGTTTACCAACAAGAACACTGGAAATCAGTAGGAAAACCAGAAGATTAATTCTGCTCCGGAAAGTCTCGAAAGTAAGACCGATAAAAGATCGTATTTCCGCAGCATTTGTCCGTACGAGGTTTTCCAACACTTAAGAAGACTGATCCCATCCAATTCAAACTCTAGAAACCCAGCTAATCGCATTGTCATCAAAATATAAAGAATAGATTTGGTTCTAAAGATCGGTATCCACCGACTTTACAAAAGGGTGGAAGGAAAAAGAACGATGGTGTTTTGAGACACCAGTCAAATTTTAAGTCTACCGGATAAACACCGTACATACCGCAATACTTCGAAGAAGTGGAACATTTTACAAGTTCGCGATAAAAGAACTCAACTGTATTAAATCTTCTTAAATTGTTCCTCAATATAAACAACCCATTTTCTTTATTCTTTTAGAGCCAAGTGAGGTGTCATTTAGCCTGTCATTTAGCTCGGTCCCAAGAGGAATGCTTCGAATAGGGGTCAACCTTCGGAACCACATTAAATTATTTCCACGGCATTTGTGACTCAGTAAACCCAAAATGGAGTTATTCTCGCAAAAGCGAACGAATCGACAGGCCTACAGCACACCGTGACTCGAAACTGAAATTTAATGTTCATAATTCACTTAGAGCCTTCATTATTCATAAAAAAAATAAAGAAGGCTGAAATCGAAAATTTTCATGAAAATGACAGTTTATGGAGCTCTTTACACGTGTTTTATTTTTTTATCAATACGGTTATTATTATACATATTATTAAAAATCAATGCGAACTGTTAGCCACATAAAATTTGCACTTTATTACACTAAAAAAAATATTTAATTTTGGTGAACATTTTTTTTTTAATAAAACTTCAAATTGTTTTTGTTTTTTTTTCATTTTGGGGTAACCCTGAAATTGTTCCCAACTAGTTTTTATTACGCAACATTTATTAACAAGGACAAAGGATCGATTTTGTTAAAAATTGCTACTTTTTCTGTATTTTGCACTAAAAAATTTTATACAAAGAAATGAGAATTCAAAAATGCAGCTCAACCAGTTTATTTTATAAACATTCGTCTAAAAAATAATAATGAAATTGATCTAAAAGAAATCTCCAGTGGAGTATGAACTGTAAATTGCAGTTTTGAACCACAGTACATAGAGCACAGGTTTAGGCTTTAACCTAGGGAAGTTATGTTTGAAGATAACTTGGTAGTTCTATTCGTTTTTAATTAGACTGGAGTCCTTTTTTTTTGTGCTGATTTGATCACCGAAATTTTAAAGGATTATGAATACCGATGAAATCAGAACTTTAAATAGCAATTTCCCACTAATCTTAGATAAACCCTCGTATCTATATAATCACTAGCTACATCAAGTTAACTAAATAATTTGCTTTTTGTTAGCACCATTTTTTTTTTTTTTGAAATTCCCATCTGATCGTTCCAGCTTCTTTTTTCATCCAGCAATTTCTTCCCATTTTAGCTTTTATTGCAGCCTTTCCTGGTTTCTGCATCGCACTCCAGATGAGTCTGTAACTGTTAATATATGAATGCAACTCTTCGTGCATTTGCTATTCATTTATTTAATTCTCTTGAGATAATTAAGCCACAACCGCGTTTACAATACGTAACTGTGTCTCTTGTGTCGCATTGCAAACTTAACAAATTGCTTAAAATGCTA
>NW_016185988.1:0-4751 GCF_001687245.7 Rhagoletis zephyria | reverse complement strand
AAGTGGCGTAGTTAAATACTTGCCTATTGCAGAACCGGAGACACTGCGACCGTGAAGATTGTTGTCAGGGCCGGATTTAAGCACAGCCTACATAGGCGGTAGCATAGGGTCCGCACCACAAGGGGCCAGCACCACATGAAAAATTAAGAAATTAAAAAAAATAAAGAAAAAATTATTTATTTCTCAATGTCATTATAGCTTATTAACATTTAATTTTATTATTTTTTATTCAGCTTTGTACCACGATTATTTTATTTGGACAAATGGGAAAGTAACCAAGTCTAAGCGATAGAATGTATAGCAGCTATTTCGGAGTTAAATAAACAATTGAATATTAATATTTGGAGTCTCCTGAAGAGAACCACAGTTAACGATTGAAAAATACTGATTTTCAAGAGTTTTATACCATTTTTACGAAAATTTGTTTTTCCCCCATATAAAATACATGGAAAACTTTGAGCGCTGTGAGCACTCCCTAAATATTTTTTGATTTCAAAATAAAAAAATAAGGGTATATTTATTTTCTGTTCAGAACAATCCTAGGGGCTGGCGGCATTAAAATTCTGATTTTATTATATTGGACCACTCCAATGTGCATGAATGACAGTTTCATCTCATTGTGGGACTGTTTTTTGTTAAGTACTGAAAATTTAGGTCCTTTCATTATTCTGTTGACATTTATTTAAATGTAATGCCTTTTCGCCATATGCTTCAATTTAATATACATTTGCATTAGTGTTTGTACAGAACTTACCGAAAAAATGTCAGAGCTGGCAGTTGGCTGTGAATTTTAAGCTCTTTGTGAATTATATATTTGATTGTTGGTATGTAAGTATGCCCGTTGATGTCAACCTTCAGTGTACTTACAGAAAGTGGCTTAATAATTTGTTGAAATGTAATTATGAAATGTGCAGACACAGTTAAATGCGCGCATTGTTGTATTCAGTATATTTAAATGCGGTATAAAAGTAAATTTATGTATGTATAATTCTCTGGAGTTTAACGACATCAAACCCGTTTTTACCACCTTTGAAATATGAAATTTGTTACTTTTTGTATGATGTTTTTTCTTCTTAACCCACTTAACAAAAAACAGAAGATTATCAATTCGTCGGAATATTTATTTTTTTTTTCATTGGATCATGTAGAAATTAACGATAATCTAAAATTTTTATATAAGAATGGAAGTCAGTTTTGTTTTTTGTTTAAAAATTACTTGTTAGTTTTTCGATCTTTACAGCCAATTTCCCGAAAGAAATTTAGGTGAAAAATGATGTTAATTTTTTGAATTTTATATGAAAACTAACCGACCCGACAAACTCCATCCCGCCCAAAATAAATTCTTTTTTTGAAACTTTTTGGTCCAACATTTTCACCACTAATTCACGTTCACGATTTCCAGTTATGCATTCACCTGCTAATATTACGGTTTGGTGGTTGTTAGAAAGCATATTTCCATTGTCGTCTTAAATAACCTAACAAAAGTGTATGTCCGTGAAGAAAGTCTTCACATTTTCCAATAATCTGGTGTTTCAGAGCATGGTTCACTGCATAACGACATAAATTTTTAGAACTTTCGGTTCGATGGTGACTCTGTCCTTGTCTATTGGTGGGTAAGTACCGTTGCTCTACAAAAATCCTATATACATACACTTATTTTAGACGAAACGCCTTAAATGTCTTTTTAAGGTGGGTTTAACGGTGGTCATTTGGGATTGACCCTTAGAAAACTCAATCCTTTTGTCTCCAAATGATGCTTTAACCCACAGTAATATGGGCAGTTCACGTCCACTGGTCCAATCGGAGCACACGGGAGCTCGACATACTCGGCGACACTTTTCCCCACTTGATGATTTTTAGTAATAATTCGACTTCAGCGCCACCCGGCGGTTCTTTTTGTTCTCGAATATAAGTCAAATTGGGTCATAAATACGATTTTCAGTAAAAATTCGACTCCTGCCCCACCTGGCTGGTCAAACTGTGAATCTAACAATCCAAAGACCTACTCGAACACATACAAAATTTCCCTAAAATCGGTTCACTCACGAACACACCTACGGAAGGATTATTTACACATACAAAGTTTCAGAATGTTTGAAAGACGCTACGCCCTTTTTAAATAGCCCCAATTCTCTCTACGAGTATGTGATTGATTTCGTGTATCCCCATACCAGGTTCGATTACTCTACCATGAGCACTGCCAGAGATATGCAGTATAAAAATTCGGTTTTTATGGGAGATGCCACGCCCCCGTTCCAATAGCCCGAATTTTTCTTTATGACTATGTGGCTGATTTTATATATCTTGATACCAAGTTCCAGTACTCTACAATGAATACTTTCTGAGATATGCAGCGTGAAATATTCGGTTTGTATGGGAAGTGCCGCGTCCCTTTTCCCAATATTTAGCCCCAATTTTCACCATGACTATGCGATTGATCTTATACATCTCCATACCAAGTTCCAGTAATCGACCACGAACACTTCCCGAAATATGCCGTGGGTAAAATTCGCTTTGTACGGGAGGTGCCACGACCCCTTCACTTAGCGGTATGAAATATACTTTAAATCCGATTCTCATACGTAACAAATATACACAAAAAATGTCATAAAGATCCGTCGAGTCGTTTCGGAGGATTTCGACCACAAACATCGTGATACGAGATATTTATATATTAGATTGACAGACAGCTATTTTTGAACAAAATCAGTATTTGCTCATAGCTTCCGCCCTTCTCTAACAGCTTTGCGCTATACATTCTGACAGCAAAGGTGCTATAAAATCTCTAAAATCTAACGGAAAAATTGAAAAATTTAGGTCTACAAAGTTTGCTTTCATTCGTTTAACTCGCTATTGCCTGCCGAAGGACGACCGCTGTTAATAAAAAAAAAAAAACGTTTTTTCGATATTTTTTCGATGTTGCTTTGACCAGAGCTTAAACCCAGGCCTTGCGGAGTGGTTACGCGCACTGCTAACCACTACACCACAGCGGCCGCAATTGGATATAAATATGTAGCTTAAATTAACTCGATATGTGTAATAAGATTGCTAACTTAAAGGTAAGAATATTCTTCTTCCTTGTAAAGTGGCGTAGCTGTTTGGCCTTATTTGGTTTGCTCTGCCTTGCGACATGCGATTGCCAACCTAGCGAAATTATTAACTGTAATATTTGCATATTTTCACAGACATAAATACATCTTTTCCGCACAATTTTTCAGCCAATTTGCTTAGTAATTTAATGCATGTCTTCTTAATTTACTTACTTTACGTAAAATTGTATCTATAATAGGGTGGTCCAAATATACAAGCGGGAAAAAGAATGTTTCAATTGTTAAGCTCTCGTAACCAAGGATTTTTCTAAATGAAAAAACTGCCCCTGTTTTTGTAATAAAATGTTATTTAAAAATGCCTCAAAGCCCATGAAGGTTTCCATGTTTTTTTTTTTATATGGGGAGAAACACAAAAACTGCAATGGGGGGACTCATACAAAAATCGTTAGTATTAAAAATGGTAAAATAAACAATTGGGCTTTATTATTGGAAGTCTCCTGAAGAGAGACAGACTTTTACGATAAAAAAGAATTGATTTCCTCAAAAAAAAACATGGAAACCTCCTCGAGGGTGAGAATTTAACATTTTAAACTTTTTTTAACCACCCTAATTTACATGCACAGATGAGTGTGCTTGTATGTATGTACTTCAAATTATTTATAATCATACTGTGCGTAAATTTTCTGAATAATTTTGCATATTTTTTGTGTTTTTTTCGTCTTTACTTTCTGTTTAAATTCGCGCTATTCGTTGAATGAGGAGGCAATTTAAAATGCAAATAACAGCATACAACATTCAGGTGCTAACAATCACATAAACACATAAGGTATATGAAAATAAACCGATAAAAAAATATATATATATATACGGCACATATGTACACATATGTGTTACACTAAATTGACGGGTGTAACTGAAGTATTATGTGGCTATACAAATGTCTGTTTAAGACGCCAAATCGCTTATCGTACATAGCGCAATTCGATTCACTTCTCCCCATTTACCCAATGCTCTTGACGTTTTACCAAATACATTTATTCATGTGGCGAACAGCAGTCGTCTCGAATGAATGGAATGTTGGTCGGACGCATCACATTGTCAGCCAATTTAAATGAATGATTGTGTTCGTAGCGGCTACACAACCAATCAGGCGAACAGAGAATAGGCGAGTGTACGCATGGCAGTAATTTGGCTCCCCAGCTTTTGGCAAGCATTTCATTTTTCCCATTTCACCAAGCAACTACACAAATACGTACTACTATATGCAAACACATCACATAAATATGTCTGTCCTGCTGTGTTTGAAATGCGTCTGTGCAGTTACGCCTACCGTGTATTACATTCTACGGTATGCACGCGTGCATTTTTCCAACCTTTCGACCGTTTTGGCTCAAACTGTGGATGACGTTACAAGGTCAACTGGATATTACTTATGTATGTACATATAACTACGAGAACGCAAATGCGCATATCTGCTAATGCAGAAGTAATTGTTCATATTCTTTTGTATGTATAGATAAAAGTAAGTACTTGTTTAATTCAAGTTACATTCATTATTATTTTTTTCCAAAAATGCTCCGCATTTCTCCAAGCTTTTGGGTATGTACATATGTGTGTATATTTATTAATTCATACATAGATATATATTCGAGCGTACATATCGTCGCTCCCAACGAAGAGTAGCACATCTCAAATTACCGT
>NW_016185987.1:0-4751 GCF_001687245.7 Rhagoletis zephyria | reverse complement strand
CGGAGACGACGTAAAATTGTGGGTCCCTCTATTTTTGTTATGATAGTGGGTTGCATACCGCAAATTGGAGCAGAAACTCATCCAAATACTTAGCCAAAGTGTAATCGTCAAAATATTATTATTATTACCAGTCATGCTTTAGGAAGCTTCGTTACTGGATATGACAATTTTAATAAAAACGTTTAGATGTAACTAATTATAAATCATATTCGGCCTAGCTGGAGTAAAACAAATTCATGGTTAAGCTAAACTTGTAACTACATAGTACCTATATATATAGAAGCTATTTCTAGATTTTAGAATCAAAAGGAGTGACCATTAGAATCCTCTCCCTTTGTATATGGAACATGATTTCCACATATTCTCAATATTTTAAGCAGAAAATAAGTGCAGTTTTTCCTTTTTGATATTTTCGCGGTGCTAAGAAGCTCTCGGTTGATTTTTCGGACCGTTTAGATCTTTTCGTGACTATTCGGGATCAATTTTTGGGGATGTTTGCGAAATGTTTCGAAATTTCGAATTTTTTTGGACATTCTCAGGATTTTCCGAGTTTCTTGCATTCAAAGCATTCGGAACTTCTCAGCTCGGAACTTCTCAGCTTTTACAGTTTTTTCAGGGGTTTCCGGAACTTTTTCTTTTCGCATTTTTGCGGAATTTTCCAAAATTTTTCCACACTCTTTAGCCTTTTAGGGGAATTTTTTCAAGATTTTTATAGTTTTTTTTTTTGGTATACTTCTTGACTCGGGAGATTTTAGAATTATCATGTGACTAAGGAAATTTTCAAGGGTGTTTGGTATTTTTTTTTATTATTTCCGCAATTCCTTATTGTTCGGCGTAGAAAATAGCCGGTAATTTTGCTTTTTATTTGCAAGTCATTAATTTTATCAATTTTTCCGCGGCTCTTTTTTGTGTATCATTCCGAAATTTTTCGGCGTTCTTGGTGTTTTCGGCATTATAAGGCAACAACAATAACTTAAAAATCGGAAAAGTTATAGCTGCTATTTCCGAGATCACCATATCTCCTCGTCAGACTTCTACATTGAGTTCGCTGGCGTTTGAACCAGCAACTACGATCTACTCCGGTCAAAGTTGAAAGGCAACAGCAGTTCATCCGGGATGAAATTGTACTGGGTTTGAGCTGCTTCAAATTCCAGCTGGCTCCATGAAGAAGTATGATGAGGGAGATGTAGTGATCTCCGAAATAGCAGCTATAGCTTCTAACATTTGTAGACTATTTTTATGCTTCACAAGAAATTTTCATTAAAAACGGTCCTAAGCTCAATACAACATTTGAATATTTTGGAATTTTATGAATTTTTGAGGCTGTTAAAGAGATCTAAAGCCGACACATATAAATATGTACAATGAATAAAGCGGTTATGAAGAAAGATCCGGATTGGCTGTTTACCTAGTTTAAAAAAGGACGTAAGCTCTATTGTTGATGCACAAGCTTTATCTAAGCCAAAGTCTATAAAATTCCGCAGAAAATTACTGAAAGAGGATGTTAAATTGTGCTGTGTTATTGTTCAAATTTTTAAGCTTAATATATTTCAAGCGACGCAGGGAGCAAAGTAGTTTATATATATGTTTATAGATATATGGGTGCAAATTTGTAATAACTGTGAGCACTGTGCTAATTGCAGTTAATTACTGCTAGCGCTTTACCACGCTGTCATATGACCCCATTTTCGCGTTATTTTGCACATAATTTTTCTCCTGCCAATTGGTGTTTGTTTTGATAATTTCTCATTGCTTGGCTGTAGCGGTGTTGATTTATGGTCGCAGCATTGTGGCTTTTGTGTAAGGCGTGGTGTTGGCAGGAGATGATTTTATAATTGTGGTTTCACAAATGATGCAAGTAAAAATAAAATTTAAAATTAAACGGAAAGAAAACACCCCATCGCTGCTGAATATGGTTATACTAAATTAATGATACGTACCAAAAGTCACATTAGACAACTAAGCGGGGTCTTGGCTTTTGGTGCCTGCCGTTTGTTCTTAAATTAATGGATTTCAACTGAGTCTAATTCTTATAATGTGTTTGTGTGTTGATTGGGGGCAAGTAGTAAATTCAAGAGAAATAAATTCATAAGTTAAGTTACGTAATTAAGTCAAAGCTGGTCACTTTACACATACGCTTGCTTGGCTTCAACGGGATATATATTGTACAATGACCTTTATGCATTTTACACTTTACAACTTGGCAAATATGTTTTTGCGATTTAAGCGTAAATGTAATTCGAACTGATTTTGGGTTTGTTTAGCAAATTTTACAACAACATTAAACATACACACATATGTATGTATGTATATATATCTATATATTAGACGTATGTACATATATTTGTGTATAAATAATAATAATAGACTGGCGCTTTCACATATATTAGTGTTTGGCCGAGCTTGTGTATACATACAATTTACCAAATTTATAGCCATGAATCATATGTTTGCTTAACAAGTAAAGAAACCCTGTGCATATAATGCTCCCTATTTGCTTATATGCATACTTATTTTAATAAAGCACCAACAAAAGCATTAAACATCAAATTTGATTATTATTCATAATAAATCTTAACAACAATGTGTATCAGCTCAATAACCACAGGTAAATATGGCAACAGTTTAACTACGCTGAAATGTATGCTACAAAATTTTAGCACAACCACATATGTAGTGCAAAATATGTGCATATGTATTTGTGTGTATAATACGCAAAAATTTTATCTACCCTGCAATATGGGGGAGCGACTACAGGACTGATGAATCGGTAGCTACCAAGTAAATACCGTCAAATTCCGACCGACTACTTGCAGTGTATTTCAGCGATTACTTTTAGGCGGTAGTAACCATTGACTCTCTCTGCACTACCGGGATTTACTAAAGTAGTCACGTGCGTGATTTATGGTCGCCCTCTTTCGTAGTTTTTCTCTATTCTGCTTCCGACTGGTTCGACTCTGCACAACCATGTGCACTACCACGGGTCAATGGAGTACCTACGAGTCGGTGCAGTATTGGTTCAAAAGTAGCGATTGACTCCAGCAATACTGGAGGGTAACTATAAGTCAGCCTAATAGAGATTTGCGCTGGTCGTTTAAATTTTTTTTTATATTCGTTATAAATAATTTTTAATCTCTTCAATAACAACAGTGCCTTCCCGTAGAGACAAACCTTGGGTTTTAAACTTTTGCACCCAAGCAGAAATGCAATTGAAGTTGAGAAGGGTTAATAAAAACTAAATCTGCTTTTATGTCATTATTTGTAAACATATCTTTAGTTCGACGAATAAAAAAAAGCCTAAGAAATGGTCAAGAAAATTTTATTTAGCCAAATTTTCTGAAGCAGTACGAAGTTCTAACGAAATTCGCTACGCCTTTTACTATGGTTTGCCTCCAACAGAAATATATGCCCGTATGGACACTGCTATTCACACACACGAAATAATAGCAATTTATTTCTTGATCGTTTACTTAAAAGGTCCTTAGTAAGCTCTATACATTGAAATAAACAAAATAAGCATAATCATTAAAATTAAGCTTTTAAGTACTGAATAAGCAAAATAAGCAATTGCAAGCAAAAGCTTCAACTTTTCGGCCCTAGTGATTACCTATGCTCTATTTGTCAACTAACTACTTTTGGAAATGAAATATCAATAAGAAAAAAAATATTTTTTAATATTTTTTAATTGTTTATTTATTTACTTCATTTAACATTATCTTATACATAGTATAAAGGAAAGTCGAGATTATTTTGAAAACTACTGAACGGATTTTGACGAGATTTTCTCTAATTTATTCTGTATCGATAGGAGAGTGACCTTTTTTATTTAGAATTTTAATAGGATTGCTACCTGCGTGAAAACTATAAGATCCGCACCGTTTGTTGGATTACAATATATGAGGTGTCAAATGAAAGCGATTGGTCTTTAGATAATCACTATTGTATTATTTCTATACAGGGTTGCCATCTCTTAAGAAAGTTAAGAAAATTACTACATTCAATCGTAATAAGCGTAGGCGTCAGTTCTGCACCGTCACTGTCAAATGAAAAGACTTAGCCTCTAGATGTGTAATAATGTGTTATTTTTATTGAGTAGGGTTGCCGCCTGTTTAAAAACAATAAGATCTTCACCGTTCGTTGAATATAAAAATGAGGTACCAAATGAAAGTGCATGGCCTTCGCATGTAGAAAAACTTTATTTTTTTTTTAGTAGGGTTCCCACCTATTTAAAATTACTATCTTCTATACATTGCATAAAGGAAAGGCGAGATATTTTGATGACGCTACTGAGTGGATTTCGTCAAGATTTCTTAAGGATATAATAAACGAAATACATGATGACATATGATTGCTTTCTCCAAATACGTAAATGTACATACATATGCATACATTCCGAGCGTGGCGAAGCCTCGCGCATCCGTGGCCGGCTAGTACTATATATCATGCTTTTGGTTGTCCCATAATCGAATTCCGTCAGACATTACCACAAGATGATAACATAAAATTTCGATCTTCATTTTATTTGTTCTGAATTTGAAAAACTATTGTAGTAAAATTTGTATAAGGATATTAAAATAGAAACTTGTTTAAAGAAAACAAACTACCGATTACGTCTGCATGACTCCTGTATTACTTTTCAACTACTTTGAAGTTTGGTTTTTGTAATTAACTAGAAGTTATATATTTTATCGAAATTCCGCAGAAAAGCTAACTACAAGTTCGTTATTTTTATCCATTAATAGTGTTTTTCT
>NW_016185986.1:0-4751 GCF_001687245.7 Rhagoletis zephyria | reverse complement strand
GATCGTTTGGTATATTGTAGAATTCTCAACAGGCGTGGAAGTCTTTGCAAATAACTACATAAATACATATGTATAAGTATATGGTGCACATGTGGATTAGGATGGTCCTTAAATGTAAATTTTTAGATCAGATTTCCTAAGCCTCAACCCCTCGTCGATGCTACTATAGTCGAAGATATGACACTTAAATTTTGGTCTCGATTAAATACGGCTAAGGCGTACGCACAGGCTATTCTATGCGGTTGACTTGGCGCACAGGGGTCAAAATTCAGACTACCCTATGAAGACGTCTTAAACGACTCCAATCGGGGCCAAAATTTATATGTGATATCTTCGACTATAATAGTATCGATTTTGGGTATGAGTTGACAAAAAAAAAATTATTGTAATTTCTTGAGTCTCTATAGAGGAATCTGAACTTTAGCCCCTGTGCGACACGCCTATAAGCCACTAACCCAAACAAAATTAATATTCTGCTCTTCACAAGAAAGTGCAGGTTGGGTGGTTTAATATCTATAACACTTTAAGGAGTCACAATTAATATTTCTTTCGAAGTTAAGTATCTAGAAGTAGTTCTAAATACCCGACCACCTTGCAGATCTCTCGTTAAATATAAAATCTCCAAAACCCCTTCAAAGATATGGAGGTTGGTATGAAGCTGAGTAAATCAAGGCGCAGATTGCAAGTGGCAGTGACCTGAATACAATTCTCCCTTCTTTACTCTAGGATAGTACGCCATCATTGCTTTTGCTAGAGGAGATTCTACAATGTTGATTTTACTGGTGCTGAATGCTGCTAATGCCAATACTTAACCCAAGCTTACACATTGACGAATCTTTACTAATGGCTCCAAAACTAACACTAGGCCAGTATTTGGAGTTTTTATCGAAAATAATAGGAATAAGCTTAACTTTACTCTTGGGAAAAATGCCTCGGTACTGCAAGCAGAGGTAATTGCAATTCCTAAGTTCATATGCGAAAACTTTCGTTGAGTCAAAGACCAATTGTTGTTTCGTATTAATCTTTAAAAAATAATTAATGGAATTTATACCATAAATTAGTTCATTGAACTAATAAATTTACCACAAAATTTAAATAAATTGCGCCCCAAACCTTTGTGTTCACATACTTTCATGCTAAACTATATACATATTTTATCAAAAAAAAAAAAAATCACAAAAATTATACATAAATGTGCGCGCATGTGCGTGTTCGTGGTACATAAAACTTTCACGCCGCTTTTTTGACACTATTATCGCTTCGATTGTTGACATGTAATTCGTCGTAATTCTTCCAGTTTTTCGCTGTTTTCTCACTTTAAGCCGCGAGCAAGGGAAATTCGTTTAAAAGCATTAAAAACTTCTTATCGTGTTAAAATTTGTAGCTCACTGCCTAACCAAAGCAGAGCTCCAGCATAGCCGACGCCATTTCAACAACCACCACACAGCACTCCTCACATCAGTGCAGTGAAACTTTATAGCTTTCTGGATCTGGATTGAGTGCGTGGGCGTACTTTGTGGGTTTTNTGCATAATTTTCGCTTCACTCAACGAAAACTTTTTTCCGCAGCTTAAAAATGCTTAAGCACAAAATTGGAGCATCTATATTCAAACAAGTGTCGCTGTGTGTATACATACAATCAAGCTTCACAGCCTCCGTGGTAGTAGAAGAATAACAGACAAGTGGTCGCCATCGTTGCTCTCCGCGTTGATTGGTAGTAGTGCAAGTAACTGTGTCGATCGCGGCTGATAAACTGCTAGTGCTTCTTCTTTTGCCTTCGGTTCGGTCTTTACTTCGCTAAACCACCACCCTACTACTGCCTGCTGCTGCTCCTTCTTTTAGCTGCGGGGCTTTTGTCTGCTCATCCCTTGACGATTAATTACACGTTGTTGGCTTTGCGCCAAAAGCCGTGGGAAACAACAACAAAAACAATAACATACCTGACTATGAGCCAGCATTGGCGTTGTTGCCACTTACAGCTGTCGTTTGGCGTGTCCCTTGCAAAAATCCTCTTGCCATTTGGAGTCATTTCTGCTTACTTATTCAACAACAGTTGTTTTTCCGCCATCACCATTACCGCTACAATAACATCATGACATCGCTATCCTTTCGTTTGGATTTCCTTTGTTCTTCCCTTTGGCATTCTGCTGATCATCTGCTACTTGATTTCACTTTTTTTACGAATGGCTGTTCGAAATTTTTTCGTTGCCAAAGCAGAAGAGTTCAACAACCCGATTAAACTGTCAACCTTAGCGGTGTCCACCCGACTCTCTGTTTCCAACAGCAGCCATTTTTTTTTTTCAGCAATACGACGGTGTATCCCTTCGCTGTATTTATTAGGTACGTTTGTGGTACCAGTTGCGCACCAAGTCAACAAATGTAAATAACTGTAGAACAAGGCAATAAAATCGAATGTGGAAATGGACAATTGCGAATAATCGTATTTAATGTGAATACAAATGTACTCAGATTGGGTATACATATGCACACACACACATACACTCATTGATGGCGCATGCATAAGCTCCAAAGAAAGACTTTCCATAGCAGAAACAAATATTTATTTGTCAATGTCTTGCAAATAGCATCCACCCTTTAAGAAAAAACAATTTCTGTTTTTTCTTTGCACTGAANTCTTGCAAATAGCATCCACCCTTTAAGAAAAAACAATTTCTGTTTTTTCTTTGCACTGAAGATTGCGTTGCAAGCTTTTTTAGTCTTTTTAAAAATCTTAAGAATAAAGTGCCGCTTTTACAAATCAAGCAGAAGATGAAAGTGCGCCAAAAGCTTCTGAGACAGGAGGAAGAATCAAGTTCAAATATTTTCAGCGATTTTCAGGATTTCTATTACATCATTTCTACTCTGATGGAAACAAGAATATCACGAAATAGCAATAACAGTATAATATTGAAGTGACGTCCGACCAAATACATAATGGAATCATCGACTACAATGAATTCCGACAAAGTGCCTGACAGAAAGTAGTCTGATGTCCTTATTGTTCATTTGAATTACATACGATGCATCTAAAGTACTCGTAGCCAGCTCCTCGCTCGCTCGTATAGAGCTGAAGACCCGAACAAAATGCAGAACCTCCACAAAACCTGAAATTGTGGCCGAAGCCTCTCATAGACAACAACACTTTGCCATGTCTTCTGCTGGG
The DNA here is from genome assembly GCF_001687245.7 of Rhagoletis zephyria. Classification (NCBI taxonomy): domain Eukaryota; kingdom Metazoa; phylum Arthropoda; class Insecta; order Diptera; family Tephritidae; genus Rhagoletis; species Rhagoletis zephyria. Next base: position 1,589 of record NW_016185986.1, on the reverse strand, counting down.
CGCTGGTCTTTCCGACTCATTCCGAGCGTCGAAGCTTTGCAATACACATCGCAAAACAAAGTTGATTTTTATATGACTTAATTGCTTAATGGCCACTTAATTGCGCAAGCTCCGCATCTTGATTGGCACTCCAATCGTCCCGATTCCCCAAAAGAAAGCCAATCATTTATATTTTATGTTAAGGCGATTTCAAAGTGCCAAGTGGAGCCAAATTCTCCCTCACCTGGTCATTATGCCGAGTCTTTTATTCCTGAGGGGCGCCGCCCAACCGTTTAGAAATGCCACTCACAGGCCGCTCAATGCGTGGCCACTTCAATAGTATATCGTATGTTTAAATTTTAAGCCGCTCACCGCTTTGCCGCTCATTGCGTGGTCTCAGCTTTAGTCATCCTATGCTACCACCATTGCATACGAGATTGATTCTACTCGGCAGTATTAGTGTTTGCGAGGGCATCAACTAGTTAGCAGAAGTTCCCTTCCTATAGGGTCCAACTACGTGTGTTAGAAATAAAGGACAATAGGAATCATCTGATTTTCAGGGCAACCATCTCTCCTGAAAAAACTTCAAAGATCAGAGAATGTGCCTTTTTTTTTGGAAACGAACACAAAGTTTGCTCACCCTCTTGGATTTATTTTAGGATCGAACACGAAAATAGAACGGTGCAACCAAAAGGCGTTATCTTTTGGTAGAAACGAGTTCACCATAAGTAGTTAGAGCAATAATAACAAAGCTGAAGTCATATAGCAACGCCGTCACTTAGAGCGAGGAAATAGTTATTTAGTTATTTAATTTTCATTTTGCATTATTTTACAAACCTAATGGGGACCTCAACAGTAAACTCCTAAACCCCTAATCACTCTTGAATGGCGGCATCTCAGCAGCTCTCGCATGTAAAAAGACATTCTACGTTCTAATTTTATTGGAGGCTATATTTCCACATATCTGAAAAACACACCCTTTATGTATAAACGTGGTTCATGATGCATACAATTCAGACATGTGAAATGAAACTGGGTTAAACAGTCGATCACAGCTGTGGCCATGCATGGCTTTTGCATATGTATGCGGGTATAACCCGTCATTTTGTATTCTTTTTTTATTTGATGGCAATCTTTTGAATATATGTAAAGCTATTTAAAGAGTTTGATACATATTAAAAGCGTGTTCTTCGTATTTAAGCACTTTTATAATCCGGCTGTCGCATAAATTTAAAATTTTGAAAAACAAATTAATTACTCTATTTTATAATCGTTGAAGTAACTCAAATTCTTGCTTTTTATTTTACCAACTTATTAATTAAATAAAAATTTTCCATTTTGTCAGTAACTGTCATTAGCAGCATCTTGTTGCGACATTCGCTAACATGAGAAATATTATCTGTCGTTATTTTCTTGTTAATTAATGCACAATTATAAAATGAAATTTAGACAAAAGCTTCCCAATTCACTTTAACATAGCAATACATTACTCAGCTGCTAGTAATCTAAAAATAAAGGAGAGTACAGTTGAATAAATGACACCGCAATGTTTCAAAATTGGTAGGTACTAGAGTCCAGCGCAATTGTATTTGCCGCATTTCATTCAATAA